>NW_007072209.1:468724-532679 GCF_000164805.1 Carlito syrichta
GGCAGGCAGCCAAGAACCCTGGTTTCCTCAAAATAGGCATTAGCTATGTGCCAGCACGAGTCACAAAAACCTAGCGTATGGTAAATTGGATGACTGCCTAGGGCATCTCAGAGATCAAGATGCAGTTGTGACAAGGGGCCTGTCGTCAGTGTTTTCCTTATTTCCCTGGTTGTTGCCCACAGAGACTTTCTGCTTTCCATAGGTCTGGAGCAGGCTAGAGGCCTCAAGTGTTCCCCTAAACATTAGGGCTAGAGGAAGCTGGTCTCTTAAAGAGCCAAAGATCAGCAGCCTCCAGACAAAATATGTCCAGCTGTGGCCCTGGAACAGTAGTGTTCAGGCATGCATTCCCAAAGCAGTCCAAAAGGTATTTTATGCTGGGATATTCCCGATGCACAATTAAATCTGAGTTCCATAACACGCAAGGAGCAAGGTAGTTGTAAGGTGTGCATTGTGGTATACCTCTGCATCCAGTTAGGGGCAACACGGCTACCTGAAAGCCCAGTGGCCAGCCTGGATGTTGGTTGGAAGGTACCTAGTGACACTAACACACTGGCAGGTACATGAGTGTAAGAATTTTGAGTTTCATTTGGATTTAGACAGGTGAGGAACAGATGCTGTCAACATTTTCCAGTGGCCAGATGTGTTATGGATGCTGAATCATCTGGATAGCCTGGTGGCCGACAATCCTTGAGTTGCCATACCCGAGGATGTCTGTGATCCTCAAGTAAACTCAGATTCTTATTGAGGAGCCATGTTGATGGTGCGAAGATTTTCTAAGGCACCCAGGAAGGAGGGTTGTTTGGAGAGGGGAATGAGTTTCAGATGACGTCTGAGATGTTCACATTTATGATCCTTAAAGCTCTGAGGTATCCATGCATGAAGCGTATACTTGAATATCCTTTGTTTCAGCAGGCTGTGTGCAAATTAAAGACTAGAAACTGCTCCAGTTTCTGACATGTGAGAAATAAACTTTTTTTTTTGAGTTGGAGTCTCACTCTGTCACCCAGACTGGAGTGCAGTGGCAGCTGCCGGCCACCGCAGCCTCGACCTGCTGGGCTCCGGCGATCTTTCCGCCTGAGGCTGAGCCACCGAGCCCGGCTAGAAACTTCTATGAGAACTGCCCTTGTCAGTAACATCATGGAAGTACCAAGAGAAAGTGGTCATTAAGAACCAGTAACCTGGAAATATGATTCCCAATAGGGGCATATATTCGACATCACAGGTCATGGGATCCAGTGTTCAGGAAGTCTTGTGGAATAAAGGGCTATCTGGACAGGAGGGCCAGGACAGATGGGTGATCTAAAGTCTCCTTTCTCCCACCTGAGAACCAACTATCTGGAAGTCCTTGGTACAAAACTTGAAATAATCAACTTGTATTGCTCCTTTTTAGCCCTTGTCTTGCTGGAAGTCTAGTCTATGGAGGATCTAGATTTTGCACAGAAGAAAGTTTGAGTTTCTGAAGGATCTTCTCAATACTAGCAGGTGATCATCTTGGGAGGAGATAGGTATTCTGGGCCACTCATGTGGGAAACAGATGGTCGGTCTGAGAACTCACCATTCGTGATTTGGAAGCACTCACAGTTCTGCAATGTCAGCCATTTACTGACACCAGACCTTAGGATTACAGGAGCTGTTTGGAGAGCTTCCGGCTGGGAAATCCTGCAGTCCGAAATTACAGGTGGGCTGTGGACAGAAAGAAGTCCCAGAATCTTTTCAAGGCAAAAAAGCCCCAGTGACACTCCCCCAAAGGGAGCACTCAGGACAAAAGAGGCCCAAGAGCACTGTGTGTTCGAACTGTTTTTCTTAACTAGCCAGTGTGGCCCCAGACACATGGCAGCAGCATAGGATTAGACTTGACCGTGAAGGACCCAAGGGACTTTGAGGTGAGGGTTGTCTGGTGTCCACAAGAACTCCCAGGTCAGCAGTGCCAGGACAGTTGGTGTATGAGAATGCTCCTGCAGCACCAGAAAGATGGCAGGAATGTTTGGGAAGAGTCCCAGACCGTGAAACGGCACATTGCACACAGGCTGATGAAGCAGCCTAGGATTCCAGGGCATAAGGATGGTATGGGGGCTGAAGGATAGTCAGAACCCTTGTCAATGGATAGGTTGTGACAAAAAGGATCCCTAGGTATTATGCTGAGGGCCAGAAGGGTACCAAGAGGCTTCATGGCTCTCACATTTGGGGTTTCCAGCAAGTCTGAAGGATAAGAGTACTCTTTATCATTATCACTGTTTTTCCACTTCACGAGGCAAGCAGGTCACCAAGGATGCTCGTTCCCCAACCATCAGACCAACCGGCCAATAGGGATTCGAGAACCCAAGGTGTTGGGAAGCTTTGTGACAAATACTTCCTCAAGCTGCCACCGTGATGGAGGTACAAATGTCAAAGACATCCACGTCTCAGACGTGATGTTGACAATAAGGCCCTGTGTTCCACAGCATGATATCTGGCTGTTGCCTATAGGGTTTCCTGTGACCTAGTGTGGGGGCCGTTTGGTAAGCAAATGGTCATCCAAGGCATAAGTGCAAGGGTGCACTGTGTCCACAAGTGTTTCCACAGCCCCACTGTGTTCCCAGGTACTCCTGTAAAAGAGCCATGGGACCACAGAGGCTGAGTTGGGCAAAAACTACAAAGGGTTTAAATTCTACTTCCCCCAGGACATTAGCTGTTCTCCACCAACCCTGGTCTCACTGGCACAGAGGTAAGCTGGGGAAGAAAGATCCTAAGCACTTGAGTGGGCAGACTTCCTCGTGACAAAAAGTTTCCACAGGTCACCATCTTGATGCAAGCATGGTGGCCATTGTGACTCTTCCTTCCTTGCTTTGTGTGCTGTGTGAGGGCTGGCAAGATTTACAGCTCCCTATGGGCATTTGATACTATGACCCAAAGCACTCTTCTTTCCACAGCAGACCTCAGGTGATTACAAGTACAGAAGTTCCATAGCAAGTAGACAAATTTTGGCTGAGAGGAACACTGTAACCCACAGCAGCTGGAAATTCTATGATCGGAAGTCTCCACTGGACACTTTTTAATGGTGGCAGGATAGGGTCCATGACAACAGTATTCTGGAGGGATGATTGCTAATAGAATCCTATCTTCCACAGCACAAAGGCTGGCTGGTGCCCTGAGAATCCCTGGGAACCAATTGTGATGGCTGTCAGGTGGCCATGAGGGTCAACAAACATCCTTTCAGCAGGACAGAGCAGAAGATTCTGGAAGGGCCCTGAAGAGGCAGAGAGTTGGAATTTGCAAGACTAAGATGGTTTTATAGCAGAGAGGATGGTGGGTAGCAAAAGCTCCTCCTGTTTCTAAGCACACAGGACTTAGTAGAGGGCAAGAGGAACTTCTGGACCCTTAACACATGAGGGATACCTTACCATAAGGAGACTAGCATCCAGCGCACTTGGGCTAGCTCATGGCTACAAAGGTCCTCCTTTACCCTGGCCCAAATCCTGCTCACTAACTAAAAGTGTTGTCATTTCTACATCCCATTGGCAGGATGATGGTTGAAGAATCTTTGTTTCTCAGAACCCCAGACGTCAGGAAGTGGCTGACTGGGAGGTAAACCAGGACAGCAGAAGGTCATTGGCAGTATGGTGGCCAATATGGGCAACATAATTCTAGGTGGATGGCTGCCAAGAAGGTACCCTAATGGAGGAGGATGTTGCCTGTCAAGTCCCATGGGACCCCTGTGCACAGGCAGGCAGCTCCCGAGTAGTGCATCTGGGACAACACTGCATGGGCAAACTGTGTCTGAAATTGTGTCGATGGTACCAGTATTCTGCCAGCAAAGTGTTCCCAACAGCACCCAGGTATAACACAGGGTGACCTGCTGAAATACCCCAAAAGGCTCTGGGTTCTACTTCGGACTGGGCTGCTGAGAATCGATGAATCCTAGGATCACTGGAATGAAGGCAGGCAGGGTTCTGGAAAGAAACTAGGAATCCTAGTGAGCAGGCCCACTGTTGGTCAGAGAATCCTGTGGGGCACCAGCTCCATGGACAGAGGGTGAACAGAAAGGCTTTTACCTCTTCAGCAGGATAGATGACTGAGACCCTATAGAATGTGGAGTTTTTTCACAGTGTTCAGGGATATAACCCAATCTCTAGTTTCCCCAGCTAGTATGGGGAAGATTCATCAAGAACTTTCATTAAGTACCCTAGCATGCAGACAACCTGTGAAGCAGATGAAACCAGGACACTGAAGAGCAAAGAAGACGATGCCCTGGGATGAAAAGGTGCCCAAGCACCTGTACTCTGGATGGGTGACTGTCAGAAGGCCCCTGGAGTGCACTGAGGCACACAGGGGTGTTGTCCTTAGAAGGTAACCTGGAAACCAGGGTGGAGGCAGGCTGGTGTCAGAAGGCCGCTAGCAGCCATTCCAGTTCGAAAGACATATGGAAGTGTTCTTTGGTGCCAACACCCTGCTGGGAACACCTACAGTGAGATCCCCCAGGATTCCAGGGTTTGGGATAGAATGATGGCAAACTGGCTCAGGTCCACAGCAGGCAAAGGAGGGTGATGACAGGAAGGGTACTGGAAGGGGACGAGGGCACCAGAAGGTGCTGGGGAAATGTAGGACTGGGTTTCCAGTCCTACAGACAGGTCTATGTCGGAAAGGGTAATAAGCCTTCCCAATACTTGAAGATGGCTCAGTGCCAGAGGGACACGTGGAAGGCTAGGGCTCAGGAAGGCAGGAGTTCTGCAGTTCTCCAGGCATGCTAACGCGGGGAGTCCAATGACTGAAAAGGTTAAAGGCATTATGGCAAACTAGGCAGCTGAGGGTGGCAAGCAGGGCCAAGGGCTCCTGGGCACCACCCTCTGTCCCAAGAGCAGAAGGTTTGGGGATTCTGCTTTATGCAGATGACAGGCTGTCTGGAGAAGAAAAACCTTGGGTTCCCCAAAAGGCAGGACAACTGAGGGCTAGTAGGTGGCCTGGAACGGGACAAATAGGGTCACCATGGCGAGTAATCGGCCGATTCACCAGGGTGCATGCCCAGGGAGGCGGGGAGTGGGGGAAAGACTGAATTCCAGCCTGGGAGATCACCAGAACTTGAGTGAGGTGTCAGACTGCTGATGGGAATATTCCCTGGGCTGCACTTATGAGGAAATGATGGCAGCCGAGAGGGATCCTGAGTCCTGAACTCCTAGGCTACTTGAAGGCCTAAAGTATTCGATTGTTCCCATGCGGGGTGACAGTCTGGACTACACCCCCTGCACCCCCTCTCCCCCCAAAAATCCTTGGTGATCTAGAACATACAGAGAGTGGGGGATGGCAGATAATACAATGGGTAGCTGGTTTCCTGGGGCACCACAAGAAAGGCAGCGGGGTGGCAAAATGAGTGATGTGATGGTTGCCATCAGGATCCCGTGTTTCACAGCACATGTGCGACCTTGTACCCAAAAGGACTCTCCTGGAACCTACTGTGCAGGCATTCTGGTCTCAAAAAATACCCCAGAGGGACAGTATCAGGGGAGGTCGTGTCTGAAAGTGCTCCCGACCAGAATCACAACAGACCTTCCAAGACCTTAGAGCCCGGGATGTAGAGTTCAGGATGAACACAATGACCAAAGGCTCTGGGTAGCCCAGTCCATCCTAAGTGGACTGTTTGCAAAGTATGCAGTTTCCCAGCTCAAGAGATAGACAGGAACATTAGGACATTCTGAACCCAAGAGCCTGGAAAGGTTACAATTGAAGGGTGCTCTGGGACACTAACTCATGGGGAGGCCCACGCCTGAGGGGGTTTGTCATTCCGTTGCAAACAGTATAGCTGAGAAATAGAGCGGCCATAGGTTCACCAGCATTTGGCCTGCCTGGTGAACGGAAGTGTGCTGCTGGCTACTCCAAAATACAGCCAGGCCAGTGGTCAAAGACCTTTCCATTCTCAAGCAGGCAGTAAAACACTGAGCCCGAGAGAACTTCATGACCAGAACCAGGTAACAGGTTGCTTCGTTACCGGAATCAGGTAATGGGTTGGTACTTAGAAGACTTGACATTTGCACCTTCAGGCACGTGCATCTGGGTTAGGGTGGTTGACAGCACTTTCTTTTTTTTCTCGAGTGGACCCATGGTGTCCAAGAGTAAGGTCTGTTTTGGGTTTCAAAGTGCTCAAATGTCCACTTGAACTTATGGCCAGAAATTTTGTGAGATCACGGATAGCCAGGCAACTTTGACAAGAGAGGGCTATGACAGGCAAGGTATTGGGACTCCTCCCTGGCGTGGGAATCTGGGGATGAACCTGAAGGGCATTGGGCTTGGTGTTCCCAGCCCTATAGATAGATGATGACGGGAAGGTTACTGGAAGGGGACAAGGGCACTGGGAGGTGGGACGACCTAACAGGCAAGGGGCTCTGTGTTCCCAGCCGTATAAGATAGGCTGATGATGGGAAAGGCGAGCGGTTACATCTCCCCAGGACAATAACACATGGGAGCCCAGGGACTGAACGAGCTTTAGGACTTTTGGTCCACTGGGTAAGTGAAGGCAGCAAGCAGGGCCAAGGGCTCCTGGCGGCAGACTTGTCCAGAAAACTGAATGATTTGGGATTCTGTTTCACGTAGCTGGCAGGCTGGCTGCAGCTGAAAAACCTGTGGTTCCCGAACTGGCAGGACGACCGATGGCCAGAAGGAACAACGGAAAGGACACATAGAGGTATCTCAGTGAGTGGTCGGCTGATTCATCAGGGTGCTCGCCCTGGGGAGTGACTGTGTTGAGGCCTGAAAGGTCACTGAAATTCTTAGCAAGTTGTCAGACTGCTGATGGAAAGATTCCCTGAGGCACACTTATGAGGGTATGATGGTGGCTGAGAGGGATCCTGATTCCTGATCTCTCAGGCCTCCCGAAGGCTTAAACATGTCATGGTTCCCTTGAGTTGTGTCTCTACTGTGACCCCAAATTCTCTTGTTTTCACTTCAGATTAGCAGTCTGGCTCCCCCCCCCAACAAAAACGAAAACAAAAACAAATAAAAGTGATGAGCTAGAACGTACAGAGGGTGAGAGCTATCGGGAAATTGGATGATCAACTGGTTCCCGTGGACAACACTAACTGGGTGGTATGGTGGCAAAATGATTTTACGTCGGTGGTTGCCGACAGGGCCCTCTTTTCCACAGCATGGGTTAAGGCTAGTGTCCATATGGACTCACCTGGAACCCAGTATGTAGGCTTTCTGGTCTCATAAAAACACCCAAAGGTACAACATCAGGAATGGTCATGTCTGGAAGTGCTCCCAGACATTCTAATCCCTACGAGTTCCCGAGGACCAAGAGGTCAGGAGGGACATGATGGTCAAAGGCTCTGGGAGAACAAGTCTGTCCTAAGTAAACTGTTTGGAAAGTATGCAGTTCCCTAGCTCATGGGATAAATAGGAACCTAAGGACATTCAGAATGCAAGGGAATGGACTGGCGATGATCAGAGAGTATACCAGTACACCAACTCATTTGGAGGTCCAGGTCTGGGTAAGTTTGTCATTCCACTGCAAACAGTATAGTTGAGAAACTGAAGGACCATAGGTTCCCTGCCATGCAGCCTGTTTGGTGAATGGATATGTGCTTCTGAATTCTCCAAACTACATTCATGCTAGTGATTAAAGAACTTTTGTTCTTGATCAAGCAGGGTAACTCCGATCCTGAAAAATCTTCAGAACCAGAAACAGGTAGAGATTGGTACTCAGAAAATTTGATATTGCACCTACATCACCTGCATCGTGGATTACAGTGGCCAACCGTGTTCACATTTTTTTTAAAGGGGGCCATGGTGCCCCAGAATAAGACCTGTTCTAGGTTTCAAAGTTCCCTAATGTCCACAATAGGCCTCAAAATTACAGAAGAAATTTTGTGGGATTCCAAGAAGCCAAGGAACTTTGGTGTGAATAACCCACAAAAATAGAGGGCCAGAGGGACTTATTTTATGACACATGATAGGGAGTATGATGTCTAAATAGGCGGTATATATAGCACCACTGTGATGTCATGATGGTTATCAGTAGAATCATGATTTTTAGAGCAAGGGATTTTCCTTGGTAGGTAGATTGGTAGCCAAAAGGGCCCCCAGGGAGCAGTGTCTTGGCACATGGTATTTGAAATTTCCTCTTCCAAAGCCATGATGCCGACATGCATTTTGAAGGTCCAGAGTCATGAGTAATCGAGGTAGACTCAGACCCAAATGGCTCATCTTCCAGGCGGACTCACAGGAGAAACCTGTTGTTCCACCACGAGTGCACCTGGGAGCCTAAAAGATCCCTAGAACCCAAGTGAAGTGGTATGTGATTAGCCAGAACGTTTTGTGGGTACTCACACAGGAGACAGATGGTGGCCTAAAGGACTCATGATTTCTGGGCCAGAGTTCAAACACTGTTGGGCCTGTGGGAGACTTGTGTTGTGAACAAAGGTGCTTTGATTTCAGCAGCAGGCAAGTGGGCTTATGGCTGGAGAGTCTCTGAGATCCCCAATGTGCCAGTAGGATGTGGGTAGGAAGGACCACCAGATATTTTCAATCCAGAAAGGTCCTCATGACACTCATGCAAGCTTACTTCAATGGCCAAAATTAGCCCAGACTCCCAGAGTGTTGGATGTATTTCTCCCATTGGCCATTTATTCTCTAGCTAGGGATAAGGCTAGGGCTCCAAACACCCTTGGGACTTCAGGGCCACTGGCAGTCTTCAGTCTGATCACCAAAAGGCCCTCCAAGGCAACAGCATCAACCAGATGGCCAATATGTGCCCAAAGGCATCCCTGAGAGTGAGAGGGAGTTGTGGACCTAGGCCTAAAGTTCGCCCTGCTGACAGCCTAGTGGCTAGTAGGCAGATTCTTGGTTTCCACCGCTTGGGGACGGTCTGGGGGACAAGAAGAATTTCCAGGAGCTTAGCATGAGAAGAAATTGGTGGCAAGAATTTACCCCAGGGCATATGAGAGAGGGACAGTTGCTTGCTGGAAGGGCACTGAATTCCAGAGATTTTCAGCTCACTGAATGTCTGGAAGTGTCAGGGTTCTCCTGCCGAATGCTATCATCCTGCCTTTAACTGTTCTTCCATGAAAAGCGGGACCCCCAAGAACATGGCTTCCCCAGATTAGGCACAGGCTGTTTGCTGGCAACAATCCCAGAATACTAGCTTGTGGTATGTTTGATAACTGGAGAGCTCCCCAGGGTACCTCAGGGATGGGAATGCAGTCATGAAAAGTGCCCCTTCACCACTGTCTTCATGGCGTTTGCCTATAGGGTCTACCTGCTTTCCACAGCACCAGAGGACCCTCAAGTGCTCCTCTAAACTCCAGTGCTAGGGGAGACTGGTCTCACAAAGGACCCACAGAGCATCCAGGCAGAACATATCCAGCAGTGGCCCTGGGGTGACAGTGCTAAGGCATGAGTTAGACAGAGGAGTCTCCAAGGTATTTGGTAATGGGATGATCCCGATGCCCAATGAGCTCTGAGTTCCACAGCTCACAGGGAAACTGTTGATTATAAAGTGTGTATGGTGGCACAGCTTTGTGTCTAGTTAGGGGTGACATGGCCACATGAAAACACAGTGGCCAGGTTGAATGCTGGTTGGAAGATACCTAGTGACACTGACATGCTGGCAGGAACTTGAGTGCAAGAGACCTGAATTCCATTTAAATTTAGACATGTGAGGAAGAGAGAGGGCCCATATTTCCACAACTCCAGACCTGTTCAGTGGTCAGATGGGTTCCACTTGCTGCATCAGACACATAGGATGGTGGCCTGAAGTCCTTGTGTTCCCAGATTCAAGGCTGCCTGAAATCTGGAAGGAACCCCAGAGTCTTACTGAGGGGTCATTTTTATGGTGAGACAATGTTCTATGCAGTCAGGAAGAAAGATTGTTTGGGGAGGGAAACGGGGTTTGGAATGGTTTCTGAGATGCTCACATTTGTCATCCTTAAGGATCTGAGCTATCTGTGCATGAATCATGTATTGTGAACATCCTTGGCTTCAGAAGCAGTTAGACAAACTGGTGACCAGAAGGAAACATCTATTGCCAGAAGTTCCCTTATCAGTAACATCATGGAAGTACTAGGCCCAAAGGAGGTCCCTAGGGACCAGCAAGCTGAAAGTATGATTCCCAGTAGGGGTATATATTCCACATCACTGGGTCTGGCCTAGATCCACGGGACTCCAGTGCTTGGGCATCTTTGTGGACTAAAGGTCGGTCCTGGCAGGAAGGCTAGGACAGTCCTTTCCTCTTCCCCTGCCTGAGCATCAGTGAGGGGCAGGCAAGTGTCTGCAAGCCCCCTGACAAATGAGAGGCTGAGATGATCACTTGTTCTGCTCCTTTTTAGCTCCTGCTCTGCTAGAGGCCTTATTCTATGGAGGAGTCCCAATTTTCACCAAAAATCAAAAAGACTATGGGGTTCTGGAGTTTCTTTTGAACAATAGAGAGTGGTCTGTTTGGTGGTGGAAAGGTATCCTGGGCCACCTTTGTGGGGAACGCATGGTCGCTTAGAGCAGTGGTCCCCAACCTTTTTGGCACCAGGGACCAGTTTTGTGGAAGGGAGGATTATCAGGCATTAGATTCTCCTTGTGCAACTTAGATCACTTGCATGGGCAGTTCACCATAGGGTTTGTGCTCCTATGAGATTCTAATGCCACTGCTGATCTGAGAGCAGACAGAACTCCACTTGCCTGCCACTCAACTCCTGCTGTTCAGGCCAGTTCATAACAGGTCATGGACCAAGCCAGTCTGCAGCCCAGGGATTGGGGACCCATGGCTTAGAGAACTCACCATTTCTGCCCCAGAAGCACCCACGGCTCTGCAGTGCCAGCCTTTTGCTATCACCAGAACTGGTAGGATTTCAACAGCTGGTAGGAGAGACTTCCGGCTGGAAGACCCAGGGGTTCTCACATAACCTAGTGGGTTATGGATGGTAAGGAGCCCTGGAATCTTTTCAAGGCAGGGAATCCTGGTGGTATTCACCCCAAGAGGGTACCCTGGACAAAAGAGAACTCACAGTCCCTGCATGTTTGAAATGTTTTTTCCAACAGGCCAGTGTGGCCCCAGGCACAGGACAACAGCACAGGACTAGGCTTGGGCCCAGAAAAACCCAAAGAAATTTGATGTGCAGTTAGTCTGGTTTCCACAAGAGCCCCCGGGACAGCAGTGCCAGGGCAGATGGTGTATGGGAGTGCCCCTTGTAACATCAGCAAGGCGTCAAGAACATTTGAGAAGAGTCCCAGACCATGAAAGGGCATGGTGGGTTCAGACTGAAGGAGTAGCCTAGGATTCCAGGGCATAAGGACATGGTGGGGGCTGGGGGGATGCTCCGAACTTTTGTCAGCAGGTAGGTTGTTATCAAGAAAGATCCCTGGGCATCGTGGTGAGAGAATGGTGCAGAGAGACCTCATGACTCTTATGATTGGGGGATTCCTGCAAGTATGAAAGGCTTGTTCTGAGCAACTTCAATCTTTTTCCACTGCAGGAGGCAGTTAGATTTCAGAGGACCCTGGTTGCCCAGCCTCCAAAGCTGGCCAGAAGGGATTCTTGGACCCAAGATTTTGGGAAGCTTTGTGGCCAGAAACTTTCCTAAGTTGCCACAGTGATGGTGATACATATGGCAATGATACCCCCCAAATCAACAGTTTTCCAGACAGCCTGTTGACAATAGGGCCCTGTTTCCACAGTGTGATATGAACTTTTTGCCTACAGGGTTTCCTGTGACCGAATGTGAGGCTGTTTGGTAAGTGAATAGTTATCCAGGGCACCAGTGCAAGGGTATACTTTGTCCACAGTACCTACAGGACTCCAGTGTTTTCCCAGGCAAACGTGTGGAAGAGCCATGGGACCACGAGGCTGAGGTGGACAGAAGCAAAGGGTTTCAGTTTTACTTCTCCCAGAATGTTACATATCCCCCACCAACCCTGGTCTCCCTAGAACAAAGGCAGGCTGGCCATAAAATGACCCTATGCACTTTAGTGGAGAGGCCTTATATCATGGCCAAATGTTTCCCCAGGTCACCAGCTTGATCCAAACACAGTGGCCAAAGTGATTCTTGCTTTCTTCACTCATGCATTGTGTGAAGCTGGTAGGTTTCACAACTCCCTTTGGGTGGTCGATACTACGACACAAAGTGCTCTCCATTCCGCAGCAGACCACAGGAGATTGCAGAACTTCCAGAACTTCTCCAGCACATGGACCAGTTTTGGCTGAGAGGAACTTTGTCACTCAAGATGACTGAAAATTCTATGGTCAGCAGTCTACCCTGTATGCCTTATCGTAGAGGTATAATGGAAATACAACTTTCCTGATGCCAAGAACATGGACACATTGCTAATATAATCTTATCTTCCACAACACAGGAGCAGGCTGATGCCCTGAGCACTCCTGGGGAAACTACTGTGAAGGGTGTCAGGTGGCCAAGAGGATTACCAAACACCCTTACAGCAGGGAAAGGTCAGAAGTTTCTATTAGAGTCCTGAGGAGGTAGAGGTTGGATGTTACAAGACTGAAAGGGTTTCATAGTGAAAAGTATGGTGAATAGCCAAAGATCCCCCTTTTCAAATCACACAGAACTTAGCAGGGGGCAAGTGGGCCTCTTGAACACTTAATAAATGAGGGGATGAGCATTCAGAGCACATGTGCTAGCTCATGGCTAGCAGACTCTTTCTATGCCCTGGCAAAAGGACTGTTCACTAACCAAAAACATTTAGTTTCTGCATCCCATAAGCAGGCTGGTGCCTAAAGAACCTTGAGTTTCTTGGCGTTCAGGAAGACATGGGGCAAAAATGACTCTAAGAACCCTAGAGACATCAGGAAGTGACTGGCTGGAAATTTCACTGGGACAGCAGGAGGTCATTTGAGGTGTGGTGTACAAAAGGGACAACAGCGTTCTGGATGGATGGCTGAAAGAAGACCCCAAGTTCCTGCTCTCATCAGAGCACGTTGTTACCTGGCAATGCCCATGTGAGTCCAGTGTACAGTCAGTCAGCTCCCCAACTATGCAACTGGGACAACATTGCATGGGCAAACAGTGTCCAGAATTGAACCCATGGCATCAGCCTTCTGCCAACCACGTGACAAATACAGCACCTGGGTAGCACAAGGTGACCTGGAACAATGTCCCAAAAGGCTCCTGGTTCCAGAGATGGCTGGACTGCTGACAATCTATGAACCCTAGAACCAGAACAAAGGCAGACAGGGTCCTGGAAAAAAACTAGGAATCCTAGCAAGCAGGCCCACTGTTGGTCAGAAAATTCTGTGGGACACCAGCTCTGTGGATGGAGGGTGAACAGAATGGCTTTTGCATCCTCAGCTGGATAGATGACTGGGATTCTATAGAACATCTAGTTCCTTTTCTAGTGGTCAGGAAAATACGCCAATGTGCTCTTGTTTCTACAGTAAGCATGGGGAAAATTGGCAAAGAACCATCAGTAAGTATCCTGGCACTTCAACAACCTGCGAGCCAGATGGAAACCAGGATGCTGGGGAGCCAGAAAGATGATGACTAGCAAGGTTCTGCAGGACACACCACAGATGGAGATGCTGTGGAATGAAAAGGGGCCCATGCAACTGTACTCTGGATGCATGACTGTCTGTAGGGTCCTGAGTTCTACTGCAGCATGCAGGGGAATGGTTCATTGAGGGTAACCTGAAACCCAGGGTGGAGGCAGGCTGGTGTCAGAAGGTCAGAGAGCAGCAGCTCCAAAGCAAAATATGTGGAAGTGTTCTGGGGTGTCAGCACCCTAGGTGAAACACCCCAGAAACGCCCAAGAAACCCCCAATGTCCTAGGTTTCCAGATAAGATCGGATGCCGCAAATTGGCTCAGGTTCACAGCAGGCAAGGGAGGGCAATGACAGAAAGGGAACCGGAAAGAAATGCTGGCATGGGAAGCAGAGGGATGGACTTGGTGGACACTGGACTCTGTGTTCCCAGTCATATAGATAGGTCGATGGTGGGAAGGGTAAGCTGTTGCTCAATACTTTGGGCAGGCTTGGGGGCAGAGGGACACCTGGAATGCCATGAAACAGGAGGGTGGAAGTTGTACAGTTCCCCAGGTACGCTGACTCTTGGGAATCCAGTGACTGAAAGTATTCTAGGACTCACGGTACACTAGGTAGCTGAGAGCAGCAAGCAGAGCCTGTCCAGAGCAATTCCTGTCCAGAGAGAAGGATTAGGGATTTTGCTTCATGCAAGTGGCAGGATGTCTGGAGCGGGAAAACCATTGGTTCCCCCAAAAGGCAGGGAAACTGGAGTGGGGTGGGAAGAAGCACCAGAATGGACAGTTGGAAGCACAACCATGGGTGGTCAGTAGATTCACCTGGGTGCACACCCGGGGGAATGACTGAGTTGCAACCTGGGGGATCACTGGAACTTGAGAGAAGTGTCAGACTGCTGATGGGAAGATTTTCTGTGGTGCACTTATGAGGGATGACAGTGGCTGAGAGGGATTCTGAATTCTGAACTCTCAGACTGCCTGAAGGTGTAAAGAGTTCAATTCTTCCCTTGCAGGATGGCAGTCTGGACTACTCACTCACCTCACCCCCACTCAAAAACAAAAACCCTTGATCATCTAGAACATACAGATGTTGGAGAGTGGCGGTGGCAGGGACTATGATGGTCAGCCACTCCCTCAGAGCACCACAAAGAGGGCAGTAGTGTGGCTAAATGACTCTGGCAGGAGGGTTGCTGATAGGACTCTTTGGTCCACAGCACTGGTTCAACCGAGTTCCCATAACTACTGTCCTGAACCAAGTATGCAGGCATTCTGTTTTCAGAAAAGTACCCCAAAGGAACAGCATCAGGGATAATCAGGCCCGGAAGTGCTCCCTGCAGGAAGTACATTACACTTTCTGAACCCTAAGAGCCCCTGAGGACTCAGAGGATGGGATGGACACGCTGGCCAACTACTCTAAGTAGCACAGTCCGTCCTATGTAGACTGTTTGCAAAGTATGCAGTTTCCTACCTCATGGGACAAATAGGAACTTGAGGACACTCGGAACCCAAGGGCCAGGGAAGCAGGTGAGGGGAGGGTGCATCGGCACACCATCTCATGGGGATGTCCATGATGGAGTGGGTTCGTCGTTCCTTTGCAAATAGTATGGCTGAGGACCGGAAGGTCCTCAAATAGTTCCTTGCAAATAGTATGGCTGAGAACCGGCAGGCTTTAGATTGTCCACCATCTGGCCAGTCTGGTAAATCGAAGTGTGCTCTTGTTTTCTTCATTCTCCGGTCAGACTGGTAGTCTGTCACATTCGATTCCATGGTAAGCAGCATAGTTCCATTCCTGAAGTCCCTTGAGAACAGGAACCAGATAACAGATTGGTTTCCAAAGTTTCATTGTTGGTGTGTACATGTGTGTGCACGCACGTGTGCACATGCGCGCGCATTTGGGAGCCTACAGACGCAAATACATGCATCATCAGTGAGGTTCGTTGGCAGAGGGATCTCAGCTTTTCGTGGTAAATGGTGTCCTGGAGTAAGGCTATTTCAGGGTTTGAATGTGCCCATGTGTCTGTGAAAAGTTTCAAACGGATGGCCATAAATTCTGCAGGGTCTCAACAAACAAAGGAAATTTAGACACAAAGAACTAACGGAAATAAAATGGGTGCACCAGAAGTCTGTGAATGATCCTGATGAGCACTGGGCTCTGTGTTTCCAGCTACTTACAGTACGATGATTGGAAGGGTAGCCATTCCTTGATAATAGGAATGCTGAGATTTTAGTGGGCAGGAAATATGGTGGCCAGAGTTTCCCAGGGTCACCCCTGGATGGAGGTGCCATGGGTAGAAGGTTCCTCATGCACTGGTATTCTGGGTGAGTCATTTTCCAACAAGGCCACTTGTTCCACAACATGTTTGCAAGCTAGTGCCCATTCTACTACTACTTGTCAGAGTGTGCAGGCAGTAGGATATCAGGACCTGGAGTGCCAGCACCCTAAACAGTACATGTGCAGAAGACCCCAAGTACTCCTATAGTTCGAATGGGGATGGACATGATATTTAAGAGGACTAAGTTCCCCAACTCTTTGTGTGGAGGTTGGGCCTAGGTCCATGAGGAGACACGGAGTCATAATGGCAGGTCCGAATGTATATCACAAGGTCTCCAGGGACAGTCATGTGTGGGAAGGACCTAGTCCAAAAACAATCTCGGTTCATTTCACACAGTGTAAGTGAGGACATAAAAGGTCATTGTGATTTCCATGACAGGCCTGTGCACTAACCAAAAAGGGTTATTTGGTTTTACATTATGCAGACAGACTGGTGGCCAAGAAACTTTTATTCCAAGACAATTGTGATTATTCTGGGTCAGAAGGTACTATACAACCCTAGAGAGGGGCACGTAGGTGACCAGACATTTTGCCATGGCACCTAGGCTGTTAGCTTTGTTGAGAGAAAGGATGGTGGTATAAATTGCTCCAATGTGTAGAGTGCCCAGGATACCCCAGTATGAGGCTTATATATACTATGACCAAACTTACTCAGGTTTCAACAGCAGGCAGGCAAGCTCATGGGTGAAAACTTCTCACATTCCATGGACAATCAGGTACAAATAAGTCCCAAAACTTTTAGGGTCAGAAAGGCACTCTGACACTAACTCCATTAAATCTGATGGTGTATTGTTCTTATGTTTCCCAATTACGGCTGTATATTCCACAGTATGCGACCTTGTTGTGTCTCATAGGATTCCAGGTCACAGTCTATCAGGTCACAAAAATGGCCCCCAAGGCAACAGTACTGGAGCAGATGTTGTCCTGAAGTCCCCTGCCTCTGACCCCTGTTCCAGCATGGTAGCTGACTCATGTCCAAAAGTGTCCAGAAGTGCAACAGTTCAAGATGGACACAGAAAAAACCGTCTAGTATTGATGACAGCTCTAGTAGGAGAAGCCTGTATTTCCACTCCAGAAAGACTGTCTGGGATGTGAAGGATCCCTAGAATTTTGGCAAAAGCAGAGACTATTGGCTGGAAGTTTCTCTGGGGGCACCCACAAGAGGGATAGATTGTAGCCAAGAGGACTCATGACTTCTGAGATTGTAAATTCACTCAATGCCTAAAGGGTTTATGATTCCTTTGTAGGATGTCAGTGCCCTGACTATATATGTTCTCCTTCCATCACAGGAAGTCAGGATGGTCATGTAAGACCTCACTTTCCCAAGGACAGTCCGGTGACCAAAAGGGTTCCAGGTTCATGTCCATACATGGGCTAGTTGAGGACCAGAAATAATATCTAGAGATCAAAGTTTCTGGATTCTGCATCACGCTGGCCAGCTGATGGCTGAAGAATCTCTGTTTCCCAGGTACATGAGATGATGGGTCCAGAAAGAGCACCAGAACCTTAACTGATGAAACTCGTCTGTGGTCAGAACGTTCACCAGAATACATGCACCAGGAGAAGAATGGTGTTGGGGCCCAAAGGATTACCAGAACCCTAGCAGCAAGCAGTCCAACTGTGGAAAGAAAGTCTTCAGGGGCACACTCGGAAGGGATAAACAGTGCCTAGGCAAGAATGATCATGATTTCTCAACTTGTTTTGCTTGCCTGAAAGAAAGAAGGCCTTATGGTTCACTTGCAGGGTGATAGTGCTTTGACCGAAAATGCTTTCTTTTCTACTTCAGGCTGGCTGTTCACCCCTAGGGAGTGGGAACTGACAGAAAACCTGGGACCCTAGCAGGCAGAAGTATGATAGCAAGAAGGTTCCACAGGATACCACAAAGAGGGCAGTATGGTGGGAAAATGATTCTGAATTAATGGTTACCAACAAAGCCCTGTGCTCCACAGCACAGGTGCAGGCTAGTACCCATAAGGACTCTCCTGGAACCCAATATGCAGGCAGTGTGGCTTCAGAAAGGATCTATGGGGCAGCAGCGTCTTGGAAGGCAAGTGTTCAGAAAAACTCGAAATGTCCTAAATGTCATTATGGGTATAGACATGATGCCCCAGGGAACCGGGTTCTGTAACCTAAAAGAAGTATGATGGTCACAGGCTTGCATTATTTTCCAGCTGGCGGGTGATCGGTCTATAGGCTAAGGACACACAGCATGATAGAGGCTAGTTCAGATGGTGATTAGAAGGTCTCCAGAGACACTAATACTGTGAGTGCCAGATTGCAAATGGGGTTATTGGGGAATGAAAGGGCCATGGGTTGCTCTCCCCAAAATCCTCCCCACAAGCCAGCCCATGACTATAAGTGTTCTGATTTTGGCATCACACTTCAGGTTCTTTCTGAGACCAGGCTGTCAACCCAGTGGGTTCCAAGGTGGCGCTCACGGGCACTAGCTTAAATCTTAAACTTAAACTTTCAGTTCCCAGGCTTGCTGGATGACTCTGTGTTGGAAGGAGCCCTAGAATCCTAGAGAAGGAGGCAGGTTGGTGTACCAAAACATACATCAATACACCTGCCCTTGGAGAAGTATGGCAGCCCAAAGGGCTGAGATTCCTAAGCCAAAAGGAACTACTGATACCACCACAATGCCCATACTATGAGCAAGACTGCTCCAGTTTCAAGAACAGGCAGGCAAACCGATATCCAGGAAACTCCTGGGTCCCCAGCATGTTGGTGAACTTTTGGCGTGAAGAATGCTTAGCAACTTTTAAAGCCAAATAACCCTCAGGTGACTAATGCAATGTAGCATATGGTGCCTAAATTTGACCAGTGGCACCAATGTATTGAAAGTATAGTTCCCAGTAGGACTATATATTCTACAGCACGGTAGTCTATGGACTATGAGACTTCAGCTCATGGTCAGTCTGGTGGGAAAAAAGGGGCCTCCAGGTAGCAGTGGCAGGTCAGATGATGTCTAGAAGTGCCACCCAGTACCAGCAGCATAGCTGGCACATGTCCAAAGAATCCCTAGTTGTGAGAGGACAAGATGGACCCAGGGCAAAAGTTTGGGTTTTTGTTTGTTTGTTTGTTTGTTTTTTACCGCTGATGGTTTCTTATGAGAAGCCTGTGCTTCCATCATATAAGCACTGGATGAAAGGTCTTGAAGGATCCCCCATAACCCTGATGAGAGTGGAAGCTGATGACAGGAAGTTTCCCTGGGGCACCCATGAGAGGGACAGATAACCAGCACTAATGTAAGACCTAAAGAGCTCACATTTTTCTTTCTGAAGCCAGTATCCTAAATATAAATGCTCTCCTCCCTCCACAGGAAGCCAGATCAATAACATAGTAACCCTCATTTTCCCAGAGGCACATGATGTGTGCCAGTAGTAATCCTGGAATCCTAGCTTATGGGAAGTCTGCTAACCTAAGGGTTTGGAGGCACAGACCTGGTAGAAGGGCAGTGGAGGAGTGGAGTCCGAGTACCAGAGTACAGGATGTATGATTGCTTATAAGGTGTTGTGGTCCACAATATAGATTTAAGCTAGTGCCCATGATAGCTACCTTGTAATCCACTGGATTGACAGCCTGGTATCAGAACATGCATGACTTCTTCACAAGGGAAAAACGTATTCAGAAGTGCCACTGAGGTGTCAGTGTCTAGGAAGGATGAGTCTAGAACCACCAAGGATCTAGAGGTGGGTATGAACTGAATACCCGAGTGGGCTCCAGGTTCCCAAGTCTTATAAGGAGGGTGATGGGTGCAGGGATGCAAGATACCCCCCAAAATGGTCACACTGGGACCATGAGAACACATGGAACCTAGAGACTGGGCCAGCTGGTGTTTAGAAGGTCTCCAGAAATACTAATGCATGGACAAGCTGGTGATCAAAAG
The DNA here is from genome assembly GCF_000164805.1 of Carlito syrichta. Taxonomy (NCBI): domain Eukaryota; kingdom Metazoa; phylum Chordata; class Mammalia; order Primates; family Tarsiidae; genus Carlito; species Carlito syrichta. The sequence continues at coordinate 488,389 of NW_007072209.1, forward strand.
AGTTTCAGGTTCAATTGCTTACAGGCAATGAGGACTGAAAGAGACATGATTTTTCACTACCAGGTCTGCCTGGTGATGGGAAGGGTTTTGGATGTGGGTAGATGGGTGGCCTATGAACCTCTGCTGCTTCCAAGCAAAAAGGAGCACTGGGACCCTAGCAAGAGTCTATGTAAATGGTGGGAAGATTCCCCCGGGTACCTACTCAGGGACAAGGGCAGGGGAAGGTACAGGTACGAAGTGTGGTCATAATTGCTCTGATTTCAGAGTGCAAAGTGCTTACTGTACCCCAGTGCAATGTCTGTACATTGACCGAATGTGTTCAGGATTCAACAGTAAGAGGGCAAATTGATGAGCAGAAAACTCCCAGGCCCCAGACATGCCTGCAGATTGTAGACAGGAATGATCCCAGAAATATTTAGGGCCTGAAGGGTCCATGTGACATCAATGCTGTGGAAAGTGACTTCCTGCCAGAAGGGACTCCAGGGTAAAAACATGCTGGATGTTTGGTTCCCAATAGGGCCACATGTTCCACTGCGTGAGATCTGATTAGCACTTCCTTGGCACTTCAATTCGTGGGCATTCCAGTTGCAAAGAGGGTCCCTAGGACAGCAGTTCCTGAGCAGATGTCTGGCAGTGCTTTCCCCACTGCCTCAGACGGATGGCTGGTACATATCTAGAAGAGCCCCAGGGCCTGAGAAAAAAGACTCAACTGAAAGGACTCTTCAAACCGGCAGCCTAATGGGAGGAGCCTGGGTTCCACTGGTGGGGGTAGGGGAGTGGTTGAAGGATCCCAGGAATCCCAGGGAGGTGGCAAGCTGGTCACCGGAAGATTCCAGGGCATTCATATGACAAAAATGTGACCAAGTGAGCTTAATATTTCCGATTACTGGATGGCCCCAAAGGTCCAGAAAGGTTCATGTTTCCCTTCAGGAAGCCACTGTCATAATTGCAAATACTCTTATTTCCATAGCTGGCGGGCTGGCAGAAGAACCCTCAGTTCTCCAGTGCTCACACAGGCTTGTGGTACGAGGCAATCTAGAACTTTAGCTTGTGGAAAGTTTAAGAGCCAGAAAACTTCCCAAGGGCACTAGCAAAATGAGATTAAGTGACCCCAAAACCCCATGCTCTGGAAGATGGATGGCCGACAGATTTCTATTATCCACAAAAGGGAGCAGGCTATAGCCGCAATAGCATCCCTGGAAATCAGTGCATGTGCAGTATGTTTTTAGAGGGTGATCTTAGACTACCAGCGCCAGGACCAAAAACGTCCAAAAATTGCTCTGGGTGGTCACTTAGGTGGAAGATACATGTTCGAAAGAGTCTCAAATTCTGAAGGAGAAATGGACTCAGGACAAATGGACTACTTAGACTGATGACTCTGGATTCTGCAGCTCCCAGGCCTCATAAAGTCACCTTCTAACAAGTGTAATGATTGTTATCAGTGCCCTAGAAGGTTCTTTTAGGGTGGTGTATGCAGGAAGTCTAAAGCTTTGAAGGCCTTCAGGATACCAGTTCTTGGTCATGTTGATGTTCCTAAGTGTCTTCAGTTCAGCATCTGGAGGGCTGTAAACTGACCTGAAGGATCCCTGAACATCAGTGCCAGATCAGACTGTGTTTGTTTCCTGATAGGGGGAATCTTTTGTTGACCTCTACTCTTCTGGATTCACTGCAGTGACTGGAAATGTTCCTGAGCTCCAGCATGTACAGTGGCTGCTCCTCATGTACTTTTCACTCCTGAAACATATGTCTAGTACTTTTCCGGGGAGAAATGTATCCCACTACAATTTTAAATTCATCTAAACTGTATTTTACAAATGAAGATGACAAATTCTCAAAAACAAGTGATGGAAATTTACCATCCTTGGACTCTTCCAGAAAACTCTTCTTAAATAAAAAAAAGACAAGCAGGGAATTTGTATGCAAAAAAAAAAAAAAAAAAAATTGCAGCAAAGATCTTATCCATATATATACAGAAATGTTTAAATAATTTTGATCAATGCTATTACAGAAGATAATATGCAGATTATAATTCCCAAAACAAAAGCTACATTATGTATGCCTAATTATAATTTCACCCTAGTAAATTAAAATCAAAATTCCTGTTAACACATTTATGCAATAAAACAGAAAGGAAACACAAATTGGCTTTACCCCTTCTCCTTTGGGCATAGGGTTCAGTCCTAAATTTTGTTAGTGTAAATGATTCATTTATTTTTAAAAAGATTTAATTTCCCTTATGATGGAGAGGCATAACCCCATATCTTAGATAAATTTAACTGAATTTTTTGATGTAATAAGTTATGACCAAATTGAAAATTTACTTTGATCATATGTGATACTTATATATAATGCATGTGTATGATATATATGATATACAATTCATATATATAGATATGGTTTATATAGCTATATTTCAAAAGTTTCACCTTGGCGGTGACTAGGACCGAAGGAAAATGTGTGTGGTTAGATGAACTGAAGGCCTTTGTGAGTAGTAACATTAAGATGTTTTATGCTCTTGGCTGGTTTATATTTCCCTATATTATTTTAAACCATCATGAACTCTCAATTATACACATCAGCCTTATATTCATAAGACAGAAAAGTACAGCCTTGCTGGCACCACATCTCTGGTGAGTTTGACTTTCCAAGTCCAAAGTAGAACTGAGAAAGGTAAGAATAGGTGATAAGAGACCACCTATGTCTATGTGTAGAAAAGGCCAAAACAGGAAGTAGATGCTAACAAATTTATTTTACCCAAATGTCACAGAAAGTTAATTGAAGAGAGATCAGCAAAAATGAGAATTACTGTAATACAAATTGTGAGGAAGCAATTAATATCCAGGGTTTCATTTTAGGAATTAACTGAGAAAAATGAATTTGAATAAGAGATTTAAAATTTTAGAAGTAGTAATGTCAAACTAAGCACAGATTGTTTACTTTATAAATCATTGTTAGGAAGAAAAGAAAAATATATGTTTGATAGCTTTTTTGATATATCAACTTGGTTAGGCTACAGTCTCCAGTTATTCAAACATTCATCTAGGTTTTGCTCTGAAGGGATTTTTAGATGTAATTAAAGTATAACTGATTGACTGTCAGTCAGGTTGGACCTGACTTAACCAGTTAAAAGGCCTAAAAGTGGGGCTTTCCTGAGACAGAGAAGATGTTCCACCTGCGTATAGTAGTGTCCACCTGTGCCATGGGTAACTTCTGTCTTGGTCATAATTATTGCTTCCTGACTGCCTGTGGGCACAGCTTTGGCCCATGCCTATGGGTTCCAACCTGTTTATGAGTGTTTCCTTCCTGACTCTCTGCCTTGCAGATTTTGTACTTGCTTAGGCAGTCTCCACAGTCATGTAAGCCGATTCTGTGTAATAAATCAATCTCTCTCTCGCTTGGATATGCATACACATACAATATCTTATAAATACCTACCTTGCTGGTTCTGCTTATCTAGTTGAATTGATTGATACATTAAAACAACAGTAAAAAAGTCTAGAAATACCTTAGGTGAAATAAGGTGAAACAGATTAATATTTTTAATATTAAAAAAAACAGTAGGGCAAATGATAGGTAAATTCAAGAGGTAGTTCTTTGACAAATCAAACAAAATAATTTGTTAACTAAGCAAAATTAAATGCGAGAGAGGGGAAAAAGACAAATGCATGTGAAAATGAAAAGATTATTGGAGTCTATTTTCTGCAACTTTGGTTTAAAAACTTTTTCGGTGTTATATAAAATCCTGAAATTGACTCAAGTACAGTTAGAAAACCACAATAAACCGAATGACTATGGAAGGATTAGAGTTTGTGGTCAAAAGGACTACTCTCTCAAAGTCTATACTGCTTTTTTACTTATCATTTCATTCAAATTATTGGGAATAGATTGTATGCCATTAACTACTCAAATCATAAGGAACATAGACAAAAAAATTAAGACATTTATATGAAGCTAGAAAACTGGATATCACTTCTTTATGTTCACATATAAATTCTAGATAAAATATTAGCCGACATAGTGCAGAATCACATTAAAAAATAAAGCTTCAAAACAAACTGGTATTTATACTACACGAATGATTAACATAATAATTGTATTATATCTAGGATCATTTTGATAGATGCTGATAATGCATTTAGTAAACTTTAATATCCATCCCTAATAATAAAATTCCTCACTAAAAGAGAACTATAAAGATACTTCCTTAATCTTTAATAAATGTATGTTTTCTTCAAATTAATGTGCACACATGTATATACATGCATATTGGTAGATGCATATTAAATGATAAAAGGCCAGATGCATTTATATTAAATTCAGAGCAATAAAAAGATATCTAAAATGTTATTACTCATGAACATTTTGGAAATCTTGACAAAAAATAAAAAGAGAAAACAATAGGAGGTATACATATTGAAAAAGTGACAAAGTCTTCAATTGTACATGGTAGGGTTCTATACCTGAAAAATTCCACAGAATAGACAGAAAATTTCACAAAGTTTTTGGGTAATTAAAATGTTAAATATAATAGCTTCTTTTGCTACAAAAGTTTTTTGAACTCTATGGAAAAACATTGGGAAAACAAAACAAAACCCTGAAGAGTCATGTCTTATTATTGCCTAGAAACACTATTATAAAAATTCCTGCTGTGAATTTGAGGTAAGAAATATATATATATATATATATGCACGTATATGTACATGTGTATATACATAATCTAATACCAGCTGTAATTAAAGTATCACTCTTAGAGACTAAAATTGCATTATGATCTCTAATACTTTATGAGAGAAAGCATGATAGCGTGTACTAATTTATTCCTCCATTCAAATAATGTCATAAAAGCATTGAATGCGACTTCTGTTTCCCTGCAATCCCACTAAAGATGTCCATTGTTGCACTGATATTAAGTGGTGATGATTATAATAAAATAGTTCAAGCAATAATCTCTTTTACTAACTTAACAAAAAATTCCAGCAGGGTACAGTGGCTCATGCCTGTAATCCGACACTTTGGGAGGTCAAGACAGGTGAATTGCTTGAGCTCAAGAGTACAAGACCAGTTTGGGCAATGTAATGAAACCTCATCTCTACACAAATTCAAAAAATTATCCAGACACGGTGGTGCTCGCTTGTAGTCCCAGCTATTCAAGAGGCTGAGATAAAAGAATATCCTGAGCCTAGGAGGTCAAGGCTGCCATCAGCTGTGATGGTCGTGATTATGCCACTGCACTTCAGCCTGGGTGGCAGTGAGATGGTGACTCAAAAATAAAAATAAATAATAATAAAAATTCCAAATTTTAAACCATTTTATAAGTATAGCAAAATGCCAATTAAATTTTACATGCTCATAAAATTTATATATATCATTTTATTTGTTTGGCAGAGGAGCATGAATGTCACATGATGACTTTAAACATCTGGGAGAAATTTAGTTTGGAGGCAGGTAGAGGTAGGACAAAGCAGGGTAATTTACTTCATTTCCATGCACTTCAGTTACCTCTATTATCTGTAATCAATAGCGCCGTTTACTTCGAGATATTCTGAGCTTTAAAGTTAGTAGAGTATGTGAAAAGGAATAGCAATAAGCCTAACATACAGTGGATACCCAGCAAATGCCATCTCCCTTCCTTTTACCCTACTTAGATGAGCTGATTACTTAGATGAGATGATTCAGTAACCTATGATTTGGGCCAAACTATTTTGATACCAAATCAGGGTTCTTAATATTTTACCGAGTAGAATATTTCGGAACTATCGCATTTACCAGCACATGCATCCTGATGTGATTTGAATACTGATGTAGTCTTTGGGATCATGTTTAATCTTTCTGTAACACCAGGGTGCAAAATACAGGTATTGGACCAATTAAGGCAAACTCCCAAAACCTTAACATGGTAGGTCTCTAAATTAGTTCCTATTGCTCTTTATCTTCTCTTCTGATGGAGCTAGAGCTTAAATCATGATCACTAAATCCCCTTTTCTCTGTTTAGAGTCTCATGAAATTTCACTGCACCCACAGGAACCATTTTACCTTTAAGTTTCAGGGGAAAGAAATGATGAGTTAGGGAATTCTTTCTTAGTTAACATACTCTTGGTTTGTGATAAATATTAGGTTAATGTGTCATCAGAAGGCTTGGGATTTTTTCAGATACAAATAAAATGGTTGCTCTACTCTGTACTTCTTTTCTGATAACCAAGATTTGGTTGGAGACTCAGTTTCTTAACCATAAAACATAATTTTGCTGCTGGGGGGTTTGTGGGTATGATATATAATTACTATGGTAGTCAAGCCCTATTATTTGTTACATTTGTATTAGCTGCCAGGTATCTTCGAGTATACAGTCTTGCTTTTCTCATGTATTTGTTTGCTAGTGGACTTTTTGTTAGCAGATATTTGACATTTCAAGATTGTCTGGGAACTTTTCAGTTTAATAAATATGTCAAATATAGCAAAATATCTTATAGGACACAACTAATGAATATGAAGTCCCCTTAGAGAAGACAAAACGAAGGACCACAATTTAATTATGGCGGTTTAAATTGAAGGAATCATAATTTATATCTTAACCTCTAAAAGGAAAAAAAAAGTGACCATGTTTCTTATATAAAAAATAATGTTAAAACAGCTGCTAGTAAGACTGCATATTATGTAGCACATTTTAAATATAAACAGGTCATGAAATGAACCATCTTATATTTGTGTCCTAAGGCAGAAAATTACTATAGTTTGTTTTCTACTTTCTGATAGTGTTTTGAGGGAAGTTACAATAAACACATATGCAACAAGACTAACAAAGAGAACAACTTTCACATCAATGGGAATATTATATCAGAAAATGCAAGCTATAGAAACCAGGCTTCATATTTCACTAGAAGCATCTTAAGAATTTTATTGCCTAAAGGAAATATACTAAGGCAAGGGAAGAGAGATGCTTTTTTTCTTGCTATAAACACTAAGAGAAATTTTTCATAGAGTTATTTATCTTTAAATAAAAACTTTTTTTTAATTTTAAAGATGTGGGGTTCAATTCAGGGTTAGGTATACAAATGTTCATTATTCAGGTACCCTTGTTGATGAGGTGTGCCCCTCCCTCCCCTGGCAGTTTCCCTCAACTGGCCATCCCACCCTCCTCCCCGTCCCCTGGCAGTTTCCCACTACTGCCAATCCCTAAGAAAAAAGTTTTATTATTTAGAAATGGAGAAATTAACACTTAAGATATTGGATTGTTTGCATTTAATATCGATTTGTACTATGCTAAAAAATCTTATTATACTGCCAAATTAATTCTGAAACCTTGAAAAGATAGTTTCAAAACAACTGGTTACAATTATTTAATTAATCCATGACTAATTGTATGAGATTTAATATAATAATGTTTATTTTCATACAATCTATGGTAAAATATTTTCCAAATATGGCCACCAAGTTCTGTAGAAATATGTTATTAATCACATTATAACTCAAAGATGACATATTCAGTATAGAAAAATAATTTGAGAACACATTGAGGTTTACATCACGCTAAATTTTTAAGGCAAATGAAAATTCCCAACCTTTTACAAGTTTCAAAATTGCTTTATCACCAAAAAGGAAAGGAAGTAACTTTGGAGGGAAGTGGGGACACCAAGTAGAAGGAGACCTAAAGGAGATTTCCTGAGAATGATTTGCCAAATGATTCTTTATAGATTTAAAAGAAGAACAAAGCAATGTATACATGTAAAAATGATGAAAAGTCACCTCCTCAAAAGCCTCATTGGACAGTCAATATTTTGGTTAATTTACCATTGTCCAGGCTCAGGTCTACAGGCGTATTACCTCAAATATTTTATTTAAAGAGCACAAGAACAGGTTGCTCACTCAAAATCAGATTTATATTTACCAAGTTCAGAGATAAATTTATAATTAAAATTTGTAAAATCAAAATAAAAATTATTGATTTGTCAATATCTATAGACTGGAGATCATATGCAGTAAAGCATATATGTTGATATGACTAATACCTTTTCTTCCTTTAGATATATCTGTAACAAGAAGCCAAACCATAACTGAATCACTAGTAGAGCATGAAATGATGATAGAAGACAGATAATCTTAGGATGTATTTTTTAATTGTAAGGTAGCTCAAGTAGTCCTCCTCATGATAGTGCCATAATAGTATTTATGATCAAGATTCACTCTCCCCTAGAGAGCACTGGGGTGAGATTTACATACATTTCCTTCACCAACTTTTCTTTTTAATTTTTGTTGCCAACCAACCCCAATCCAATTCATTTTTATGCAATTTGATACCGCCAGTCAAATTACTAAAAAAATAAGAAAATATATATTTAGTCAAGACTGGGAGGTATACTACTACTTAAAGTAGTCTGGTCTAAATCTATAGATTAGATCAAGACAGCACATGTCCTTTGTTTCTGACTTTTTTTTTTTTTTACAATAAACAACTTAGCAACACAATTAAAGTGTATCTTGAATATAATTACATGTAAGGTTCCATGACATGACTCATGTAGAAGACTTGTTAACATACCTGGAAGTAAAGTGGCCTATTTTCCCAATCAGCCCTATTTTAAGAAAGTAGAATATAAAGTAGGATTAGAATCAATATATTTAATGATCTAGTATCCTTGATTTAAAATGAGATGATTTTATTTTTATTAAAACCAGTAATGTACCCTCCACTTTGAACCTGAATATATTTTTAAGTGTTTAAATTATTATTTTTATCTATATAAATAAATGATAGAGGAAGAAAAATATAAGGGGCTACTGGGGTTAGATCTTGAAAAAATAATAGCAATAAAGTTCTGGTAGTATTGCAGAGGTTATACATTTTTTGCATGTAATGGCAATCGTATTTTAGTTGGTACTCATGGACATGAATTAAAAGAATGAATTAAAATGGATATGATACTTTCATCTATTATTCAGCAAGTTATCAAATGAGGTGTTTTGACTTACAGTGAGCAACTTCACCCTATCATTTTTGCCAATCTAAAAATCTGATTAAATGTCAAGCAAGTGCAATGTGAATGTGCTTTCCAGAAATGTTCTAAATATGTATAAATAGCTGTTTCTGTGGTTTCTCTGATTTAAGCAGTTTGTTTTTTTCTGAGACACCGAGATATTAGAACTGAGATGAACACAGGTACCTCAAAGTGAAAATAACTGAATTTCAACTGAGCACCTACCTCACAACCAAGTTTATTTTTCTATTCACCCTTTTCATTATGCTCCAGTCATACTGATCATCTTTTGATTTCTTCCATATACCTTAAATGCTAAGACATGCTGTTTCCTTTTTCAGTCTTTATATTTTTGCTTTCCTAGACTGGATATCTGTACCCAGATATTTGTATGAATGAAGTCTCTGAAAGAGTAACAAGGCTAGAAGATCTGCTTCGAATGCGCTTCACTCGTATGGTTGCCAGTTTGTTGCTGACTGATGACAGAACTTATTTTCTCTCAACGGAGCTACTTTAGTGTTCTTACAATATGGAGGCTGACTTCTCCAAGATAAGCTATACAAGAAAAAGAAAGCAAGGTATACTTGGGCTTTATATAACCTAGACTTGGAAGTGTATATTATCACTTTCACTACATTCTATATTTAGAAGTGATTACCGAAGATCATCCCACTTTGAAAGGGAGGAGAATTAGATTCCACTTTTTGAAGGGAAGCATGTCAAAGAATTTGCATCCTATTTCAAAACCTTCATATTAAGTTTCTGGACTTTTTAAAATATAATTGTTTGTTCCTCAGTTAACATAACAATATTATATTGTTTATGAAATTAATACAATTACAATAATGGTATCTGATATTTATTGCATGTTATCTTCTTGCCTTTAAACGTGTGAACTTTCTAGATGCCCTTAAATTTTAAATTTAGTTTTATTATATCTAGTGTTGTTGTTTTCTTCAAGTCTTATCAAGGGAACTTTTTCTCCAGTTTTATAATAGAAATACATAGAAAACCATATTTCATTCACAAATTGATTTGCAGCAAACAATGTGGGACACATACATTCTGTTATGTCCTGTACAATGTTAAATATAAAATATGTGAATTTTAGGTCATTGTAAAAGTTGCCTAGTAAAAGATAGTAAATTGTATTATGTATAAGATCTATGCATCTACATTTTATTTTAACCAGTTAATTAAATAGAAATTATTTTTAAATTGTATGACCTATTTAATTTTTTAAGATTTGTATATAATACTAAAAAATGAAGAGTGATCACATAAAATATAAAAAGTATTAATATTCTTTTTTGTAATAATGGTGATTTAAATTAATGCTTTCACTGAATTGTTGAATGTTACTTCACCTATAAAATCCATAGTATTTGAAACAACTAATATGATAAGTAGTTTTTTTGTAAAAATATAAAGTAAAATCTACTCATCACTGGCATCTTATGCTCAAGTGATTAAACAGAAGTATGTTCAAGTGCTCCTAAATACTCTATAGTTAATCAAGTCTTAAAACAGCAGAGTGCATTTTAAAAGCAAACAAATGTACAGAACTCTTGAAATTAAAGGCCTTATCATCATCCATTATATTTAAATTATTCATACTCTGGACTGATATATTTCCTGGAGATATATTCAGTTATAAGCAAGAAGGGAATGTTTAAAATTAAGAAAACTATTTCTGTTCTTCAGCTAGAAAAGCTCAGTTATATCACCAGCTGGAATCTAAACACAACGCATAGCCTAGTGTTGAGTGGAATTAACATCTTAAAAGTGTCTTTTGAAAATAGTTGTTCATTGTAACCATTTTACTAACCAAATATGTCAGTGTTGTTTTCTTTCTACTTCTTGTGATTTTTTTTTCATAATTCAGAAAAGTGTTTGTTTTCAAAGTGAATTATTCTAAATAGACCAACTAAATCTGCTTTATTTCTCCCCAGGCAGCAGCATGATATTTTTGGAAAAGACAGGTTGTAGAGTCAATTAAAACTATGTTTGAGTTGCACTCTTCCTTTTATTTGCATGTGATCTTAGCAAGTTATTAATCTTATCTCGAGTGCAGTATTCTTAAATGAAAAAAAAAAAGGTTAACACCCAATATTTGGTGCTTTTCTAATGATTCAACTAGGCAACATGTATATTTGACGTATAACAGATATGTAATAAATAAAAGTTCTTCACTATTCCAAAAAATGCTGTCCTCTGATGTCATTTTGATAAGTAAAAAACACCTTGCAAAACTTTTTCAAAGACAATTATATGTGGATACAACCTGTGACTGGATTTTGAGAAAATCATGAAATAACAGAGACAAACCTCTGTTTTCTGTTGAATCTAGTTTAAGAAACACATTTCCTTTTTAACCATTACCTGATAGACTCCACCACTCACTTGCTGTGACCCTGAATAAATTACTTAACCTCTCTGCACCTCGATTTCCCTTATTCGTAAATTGCCTCTATTATTTAATTGTTATGAAAATCTGTTGAGTTAGTTCAAATAAATGCTGTAAAATAATAAAGTCATTTATAACTATCAATATTATTTGAAAATATTTAATAGTCCTTTTTCCTAATGCTTAAAAACCACCTCCCATCCCCTACACCATGACTTGAATCTAACTTTCAAATTTTTATATATTCCCACAACTACCAACATCCTATATAATTCTACTAAATTCCAGTGCAGATGGTGCACTATAATTTCAGGAGGTTCCCACAGCCTTTGAAGTCCATTCTTAGTTCTCTTAACTTATTTACAAAAAATTCTAACTTGAGAGTTATGCAAAGGAATTTATAATATTTTAAGCGCAGAAGTATAACAGAGTTTCAAAACATAGCTTAACATTTGGAATTAACATAAAATGAGTTATATTTATTTATACATTATTAATATGCACTTCTATATCTCCCAAGTCCAGTCTTTTAAATTTCCGTGAATGCCTTTTTCTGACTTTTTCATTCAAGTTTATAACACACATTTTACTACAAAATCATTCTAATATATGTGTCTTTATTTTGTTGTTTATAGCTTAGATGAGATTTCTATTATGACGATTGCTTTACTAGCTTTTTATAATAAAGCACTCATTTTTCTCCCTTCAAAGACATGCAAAACAGAAATTTTTTATAATTCTATATACATAATGGGATCCTATTGTTTGAGTCAGCATTAGAAAGACATATCTTTCAGTGAATCATTTCCTTCTTTAGCTAGAGATAGTGAGCCCTTGTCTTTTATTGATAGATTCAAATTTCATCTCCCTGATTATTGATTAAGAATGAATCATCAGAAACTTGTCACAATTCAAATAGACAAAATGTAAATGATAGGTCTGCAATATGAACTCTGTCAAGAAAGGAAGGAGAATGGAAATGGCATTAGAGCAAGAGACCTTTTCATTTTAAAATATTTTGTTCAATTTACTTCTGAACTGTGCACACTCTCAGGGATGAAGAGTAAGCAAGAACATCAATAAGTGGGAATGTCAAACCCTAACAATTTGTTTTATAAAATTTTAAAAAATATATAGTGCTAGTCTTTAAATGTATAAATTATGATCTGGGAAATGCTTAAAACAGCATTTTTACATAGCAATAATGGAGTCCCCAAAATGTACCACTTATATACATTAGCTTTTTTTAATTGCTATAAAAATGGAAAGAGAAATAGGATGAGCATTTCCTGAGAAAGTAAGTAGACAGCTTCAGGTGAGGTGGAAAAAAGAGGCAAGTGCTTGTTTTCAGTTTTGGTTTTCTATGACTAAAAGATATACAAATGGCTAACGGGTATCTGAAAACGTGCTTGACATCATTAATCATCAAGGAAACACTAATAAAAACTGCAGTGAACTACCTACTTACACCTATTAAGATGGCTATTATCAAAATGACAAGAGAGAAAAAGTGTTAATAAGGGTGTAGAGAAAAGGGAAACTTGTGCATTGTTAGGTGGGAATGTTAATTGGTACAGCCATTATGGAAAACAGTATTGAGGTTCCTTAAAAAATTAATAATAGAAATATCTTTTATCCATATCCTTGCCAACACTTACTATCTCTTTTCTTTTTGATGGTTGCTGCCCTAAGAAGTGTGAGATGGTATCTTATTGTGGTTATGGTTTGCATTATTCTGATAATTAGTGACATCAAGCACTTTTCCCCATACCTGTTGGTCATTTGCATGTCTTCTTTGAAAATATGTCTATTCAAATTCTTAGTCCAATTTTTAAAATATTTTAAAATTTATTTTATTTTAAAGATGTGGAGTACAATTCAGAATTAGGCACATAAGTGGTCATCGTACAGGTGAAGTTTGGGTCTCCCATTGATCTTCTGCCTGGTTTGGGATCAGGTACGCTTATTGATGTTATGTGTCTCCTCTCCCTCCCTTGGCAGTGTCCTGCGACTGACAATTGCTTTCTTGTAGCGTTGTGGTAAAGGTTCAGGATGCACTTATGAGTGACAACAGGTGGTACCCAGTTCTTTGTTTCTGTGATAGATCACTTAGTTTTAAACAAATTATTTGGAGGTTTTGGCTTTGTTTATTTTTTGCTATTGAGTTATGAAAGTTCCTTTTATATTTTGGATATTAACTCTGTTGCAGATACATGGCTTGCAAATATTTTATCTTAATCCATAGATTACCTTTTCATTTCATTGATCATTTCCTTTCCTGTGCAGAAGCTTTTTAGTTTAATGTAGTCCTACTTTTTATTTTTGCTTTTGTTACCTGAGCTTTCAATGTCCTATCCAAAAAGCCATTGCCAAGACCAAAGTCAAAGAGCCTTTTCTCCATGTCTTCTTCTAAGTATTGTGCAGTTTCAGGTCTTACATTTAAGTGTTTAATCCATATTTATTTGATTTTTGTTCATTTTGTTTTGAGTGGGAGTCTCACTCTGTCACGCAGGCTACAGTGCAGTGGCATGATCACAGCTCACTGTAGCCTCAGTGTTCTGGGCTCAGGTGATTCTTCTGTCTTAGCCTCCCAAGTAGCTGAGACTACAAGTACACACCACCACATCTGGTTAATTTTATTGATTTTTTGGTGGAGACAAGGTCTTTCTATGTTGCCCAACTGGTCTTGAAGTCCTGGGCTCATGCAATCCTCTTGTCTCAGCTTACCAGTGTGCTGGAATTACAGGCATGGGCCACCACACCCAGCCTGACTTGATGTTTGTGTATGGTATGAGTCTAATTTCACTGTTTTGCATGTGGCTATCCAGTTTTCCCAACAGCACTTAAAGATTGGTTGGCTGTATATGTATACATTTATCTCTTGGCTCTCTATTCTGTTCCATTGTGTTAATGAGGATGTGGAGACACATAGACAATAGTTTTATGCCAGAACCACACTGTTTTGACTACCATAGCTTTAAAATATAATTTGAAATCAGGATGTATGATATTTCCAATTTTGTTATTCTTTCTCAAGATTGCTTTAAATATTTTGAGTTTTTTCTAGTTCCATACAGATTATATATATGTATATATATTTAATTTCTGCAAAAAAATGTCATTAGAATTATAACAGAGATTGTGTTGAATCTGTATGTCACTTTGCATTGTATGGACATTTTAACAATATTAATTATTTCATTCTGTAACCACATGGTACAATCATTATGAAAAACAATGTGGAGATTCCTCAAAAATTTAAAATAGAACTACCATGTGATCCAGCAATATCTCTTCTGGGTATATACAAAAAGGAAATGAAATTAGTACCTCAAAGAGGTATCTGGGCTCCCATGTTCATGGTAGCATTATTCATAATAGTCAAGATATATAAACAACCTAAATGTCCATCAATGGAAGAATGAATAAAGAAATTGTGGTATATATGTATAATGGAATATTATTCAGCCATGAAAAAGAAACAAATCCTGACATTTTTGACAACATAGGTGAACCTAAAAGATATTATGCTCAGTGAAATAAGCCAGATATGGAAAGAAAAAAATACTGCCTGATCTCACTTATATGTGGAATCTAAAAAAGTCAAATACATAAAAACAGAAAGTAGAATGGTGGTTACTGGGCTGAGGAGGTGGGGAAAGTTAAGAGATGTTGGGTAATTGGTATAAACGTTCTGTAATAAGATAAATAGTTCTGGAAATCTAATATAAAACATGGTGAAAATAGTACTGTGTTGAATATTTCAAATTTGATAAGAGAGTAGATCTTAGTTGTTCTTATCACACCAAAAAGTATGTGAGGTGTTGGATGTATTGATTAGCTTGAGTGTGGCAATTATTTCACAATGTATATCAAATTATCACATTGAATGTATATTTTATTTTAATTTTTCCTTATTTCTTTTTTTTATTTTAAAGATGTGGGGTATAATTCAGGATTAGCTAGATAAGTGGTCATTGTACAGGTAAACTTTGGGTCTCCCTTTGGTCCCCACTTCTCCTGGCTTGAGACCAGGTACTCTTATTAATGCTATATGCCCACCCTTCCCTGGCAATTTCCCACTAATGCCAATCCCTATCTTGTAGTATTATAATAAATATTCAAGGTCTGCTTATGAGTGAGAATATGTGGTACTCAGTTCTTTGTTTCTATGACAGATCACTGAGCAGTATAGACTCTAAATCCATCCTTAAATATATGCAATACTATTTGTCATTTATACCTCAATAACACTGACAAAAAAAATCAGTGGAATCTAGGGAAAAGAATGGGGGTAACCAATCAAGAGGCATGCAATTCCAAATCAGGAAATGTAGTTGTTCCCATGTCCAGGTTCTGAAATGTCTGAAAAAAATGCTTTTCAAAATTATTCATGTATTTTTTAGAATTAATAAAATGATTGATATTGTATTTCATTCCTAATGGTAACTCTGACCTTAGTAGTGATAGGAGGCATATCTTATTTAATTAATGAAAGAGCCAATAAATGAAATCTGATGAGCCGGGCTCGGTGGCTCAGCCTGTAATCCCGCGCTTTTGGGAGGCTGTGGATTGCCTGAGCCCATGGGTTCGAGACCCGCCTGGGCAGCAAGACCTCATCTCTACAATAAATCAAAAAATCAGCCGGGTGTGGTAGCACATGCCTGTAATTCAGGCTACTTGGAAGGCTGAGGCGGAAGGATCGCCGGAGCCCAGCAGTTCGAGGCTGCGGTGACCGGGACCGGCCACTGCACTCCAGTCTGGGCAACAAAGTGAGACTCCAACTCAAAAAAAAAAAAAGGAAATCTGATGAATATTATGTTAAACTTAAAGCTTTGTTAATGGTAAGTCTTATTTGAATTTATATATATATGTATTTATACATGCAGGGTGGGTTTACATGAATGAATTTGAATTTATGTTTATATATGAATATGTATTTATAAATGAATACAGTCAGACATAAATATATATGAACATATACGTATCTATACAAGTGATGAGATAGAATACAGATAGTTCCTATGTCATTTGTTATGTTATTATATTATTAGATCATAGAAGATAGAGCTTTTGCCTTTTACTTTCTATGACGAATTCTACATTTCCCAAAAGAATACTCTATATTGGTGGGAGCACAATTTATGTAGACTGAATAAAGTATAATGCTGTAAGATCTTTAACTTCAAAAATTTTGAAAATATACTTTGCAATTAGCAATACAATAAAGATAAAGTAGTAACTTTTCCATTCATTTTATGTGTAAACTTGATTTATTTAAAAGAATCACTTCATGCCTCCCATTCCTAAAACTGTGCAACATATCATTTTAATTTTGCCTTAAATTATAATAATTTGAATGTATTTGGGTGTTAAGAGTTTTGCTTTTCTTCTATACTTTGTATCTCTTTTTGACTAATCATTATTATCTTAGTAAATGTAAAATTGCTATAATGCTTTCACAGGACTTTTAATATGGCCAGGAATAAAGTAAAATCACTATTTTTTTTTTTTTTTTTTTTTTGAGTTGGAGACTCACTCTGTCGCCCCGACTGGAGTGCAGTGGCCGCTCCCGGCCACCGCAACCTCGCCTGCTGGGCTCCGGCGATCCTTCCGCCTCAGCCTTCCGAGTAGCCGGAATTACAGGCATGCGCTACCACGCCCGGCTGATTTTTTTTTTGATTTATTGTAGAGATGAGGTTTCGCCGCCCAGGCGGATCTCGAACCCGCGGGCTCAGGCAATCCACTCACCTCAGCCTCCCAAAGGCGCGGGATTACAGGCTGAGCCACCGAGCCCGGCTAAATCACTATTTTTAAATATAAAGTAACATAACTGGCAATGGAGTTCAATATTTGATATGAAAGCAAAACATACACAATCAATACAACATACAAAATTTCTGTACTCTTTACTCTCAGTTTCACAGTCAATTATTGATTGGAAAGAAAACTTTAAAGTTTAACTAAATATAAATGTATATCCATTATGCCATTCATACATCTGCAATTTTCTAGTCTTTTTGGTAGTTAAAAACCAAATATTCTATGTGTTTTGACTGTGGTTTTGAAGTTTAGAAACAGGTGATTGCTCTTAAAGCCTAAGATGGCTGCAAGCCTGTGGCAGAAAGGAAGGTGGTGAGTACTGCTGGCAAGTCAACAAATTTAATGCAACAGTACATGTAAGTCTCTCTGTTACTGTAATCAGGGCTGCTGTCAGTTGTCATGGCTGACGGCCAACTTGTGGAGTCAATGGTTGTATTTTATCATCTTAAGGAAAACTCATTCGGCAAGCTATAGAACATAACTGCTGGCCTGTGACTTGCTTATTTTTTAAATAAACATGTAGTCCAGGGAAGGAATCACCATTCTATGTCTATTATTTACTTTTGAGTGAAAGAGAAATAATCTTTCAGTTGCAGTGTATTTGAAAAGAGAATATCGGGGAGGAATAAAAGCAGCTGTATCTAGCTTTTGTAATATTTATGGCTTTCCTTCTCTGGGAAAGGACCAAGTTCTGTATTTTTGTGAGTTTTGAATTGTGAACACAAAAAGGAGGAGAATCTTTGGTACTGAATTTTAAGGAAATATTGTGATTAAATAAAACAAAATACATAAATGACCTTTAAGCATTCTACTTTTTGATCTTCAATATCATCAGCTAGCTATGGAATTATGTTTCCTGATTATATAAAAGGTACTAAACAGCTAAAATTATTGTATATCTCTGGAAATGTGAAAACCATAAAATTATTGTATTGGCTTTAATTCAAGTATAAGGAGATGCTTAATATTTATGCTGCTAATTGGAGTGTACTTTGCAGGATGTTAATTAATGCTTTATTTCAACTCTTAACCAGGATAAAAATGAGCATTTAAACTGAAGACTTACTAAATTAAAAGTGAATATATAAGCACAGATGTAAATTGATTTCTCTCGAAAAGAAAACAAAAATTACTTGTCTAGGATTCCCTTCTTAAATAGCAAACTTGAGAACAAAGGTTTAGTCTTTTTGACTTGGTAGTCAAACTTTAAGATGTGATAAGTTATTCTCAGAATCTCGATAAATCTTTGTGACAGTTTCATGGTACTATATTGCAGTAGTTGAATCTGGTCCATTACTCAAATGAAGACTCCCAAATGAATTTAATGTTCTTTCTTTTTACCCATGCTTCTTTCATTGATTCTGGCTGACAATTCTGGCCAGAGGATTTCAAGTAGAAAATGTGCCAAAAATACTGCATCATGTTGGCATGCAAGAAAGGACATGAGGAAATCAGAAACAGCCTGCACCTTTAGCCAGTAAATGTTGGAGGTACGAAGAACACAAACTCATGAAACGATAACCCAACAGTCCTCAATGGATTAAATCAAAGTTTGTACGAAATACCAAACTGAAACTTCTAGACCTTTATCAAATTGGAATTAATTAATGCCAATTTGATAAAGGTCTAGAGGTTTCAAACATATGTTGAGTGCCAAATATGTGCCAGGTATAAGTAGTTCACCATCTCGTACAACATGTACTTTGAAAAAGAAAGCTAACAGATTTGCGTAACTCACCTGTGCTCTCTTGCTGGCTTACCTTATAACCAAAGCTATATATTGTAGAATAACTAATCAGGATAGAGGCAATGGAATGCCGTAAAAGTTGAAAGCAAAATATTTACAGAATATTTTAGATTCACCAATACTGCATTAATGCTGTAATCTTCCAATTTCTCAGCAATCTTATGTGTAACTATTATCTTCTTTATATAGTTATAAATATATTTTTTCTGGATACTTTTTATTAGCTAGTAAAATGATTTTGTTTTGCTTTCCTATGCTTGCTGACTTGATTTCCTTATCTGTCCTTTATATTTCAATATTAGTTCTGTCCCAACAATTTTTATATTATTATAATTATTATAACTGATGTCAATGAAAATTCCTGGTTGGGTGAGTATGGTTTTAACATTTCAGCCCTGATCTTACATTTCCTTTCACTAACATTAGACAGACAAAGTTTCAGAATCACAGAAAATAGACATCTTGGAGTTATAAATATGGTGACTTAGGAACCATCAAATGTGTATTATTAATGAAAGTGGCAAAAATAACTAATGCTTTAGTTTGCTTACTGAGAGTTAATGATGTCTTAAATAAAGCTCAAATATAAATGGAAAATCAGGAAATTGTGAAAAAAAAAGTAACTTTTTTTAAGATTTGCTAAGAGAACTGGAAACATGAATCTGTCAGGAAAAAAATTCAGATACATATATTTGGGAAGGAAGAATCAGGAATAGGTAAAAGAGAGACAGCTGAGGCCAATGTATATAATGAAAAGAAGAATAAAGCATGGGACTTCAGGAGGATACCTCAGGGAAGATGGGAAGAGGAAATACAGTAAGTCCTCTACATACAAAGCTTCAATTTGTGAACCTTCACAGATAGTAATAATGTGCGTTCGCATGTCCAGTCACCTAAGTTAGTTTACATTTCTGGTGTACATTGTCATGTGCATGCATCCTTTACAAGTGGCTGTGCTTTTGTATATTTATAGTACTGTACAGAGTACATAATACTGCATCTTTATTTCAAGACCCTGATGTCCAGAAGCAAGTGTAAAATGGTAAATTAAAGATATCGTTTCTGTCTCTTAGGATGAACTGTCATGATTCAAAGATATTTTTAGTATCAAGAGCAGTTTTCCTTTCTTACATTTTATTAATTGTTTCAACTAACAATATTTAATTGTTTTTCCAATTGAGCCATTAATTTTTTAGAAAGTTTCTCCTTCAGTTCACATTGGCTTATATTTTATGCTATTTTCCCTTCATGTTTTTATTAAATTCTAAGTATATATCAAATAATATTTACTAAAATTAAATATTTAATGTAAATTAGATATTATATTTAGTTAACTATGTATATTATGCTTTTCATTAAAATATGATATAGTTTATAACTTATTACATTGGATATAATTTGTAATTAAAACTGCCTATTGCTAATTACAAATTTATAATAATAAAACTAATGTTAAATATAAACATTTAATAAAAACTTAATATCTATAAATTTGTTAACATATATTGCTGTTAAATATACATTAAGTTATTCAATATATATTGAATACAATTTCCAAGTTTTCAGGATTAGTGATAATGTGATATCCATGCATCCATTAATTATTTACAAAGGCAAATTATTACAATTAAATTTGTAATCCTCTGTGAAGACTTCTCTGCTACAGTTCCCTTCCTTTTGGCTTCACAGGCAGCTAAAATGTGAATTTAATATTTAACATATTTTTTAGAGGATTGACATACATATTTGAATCCCCAAAATATATTGTTTAATTTTGTATGTTTGGAGTATTTAAATGAATGGTATCATTATTCTCTATGAATCCATAGCATGAATTTATTATGTAATTTAATCATAATTATTTATGTTATTATAATCATTACATTTACCTAATTTTTCTTTGACAACAATAAGCCAAAGAATTACAAATAATATTTAAATATAATTGTGGTCATTGTATACAAAATTTGATATATTTGCTTTAAAATTTATTACATTTTAAAAATACAAAAATAAAATAACTTACATATTTTTTCAAAAAGATATTTTTATTGCAGAAGTCAAAATTTTCTTTCAAATTTTAAAGGCATAACACAATAATGGATATCAAAGTATTGAAATTAAAATTACTTTAACAATGCTGAATTCTTCAATTTTTCTCAAAATGTAAGTTATGTGTAATACTTTATACAAATGCAACTATTCATAAGTATAGGATTTAATGTCCATATGCTTGCCAAAATAAAGAATTGGGGACATAATTCACACATGTTGCATCTAGACTACTGGTTCTAAACATGGAAGGTGGCAGTTGTGCTCCCCCAGGGACTATTTGGCAATATATGGAGATACTAATTTTAGTTACAATTTGAGAACGATGGTAGATGCTACTGTACCTAATGAGGACAAACCAGTGATGCTGCTAAACATTCTGCAATGCACAGGATAGCCCATCCCAGAAAATTATTTTTTGCTCAAAAAAGTCAATAAGGCCAAAATTAAGAAATCCTAATCTTGACCAACATATATGTACGGTACTTAGTTGTCATCCTGGCATATTTTTCCACCATCATTTTTAATAATCCCTCTTCCTGATTTTTGTTTTGGATATCCATTTTACTCTATTCCCAAGTTTTCTTTTTTTATTACTCATTTTTTTTAATGCGGCAAATCCTCCAGTGGGATGCTAAGAAAGAAGGAATGTTTTATAACAACTCTTCCAACTCAGTGTCCAAGACACTGTTTCCTATCTGGTTTGTGTAGCTAACACCTGCTAATCCTTTACATCTCGGTTTAAGTGCATATTTTGTCTCTATAGATTAAGTAAGTTTACCCTTGCTATGTGCTTTTATAGTATTCAGTACCTTTTATGGGTATCATTGCATTATATATTTATGTATTTAATTGTTTTTTTCAATATTTGTGTTCCTCACTAGACTATAAACTTCATAATAGCAGGAATCATTCCAGCTTCATTATCTGCAATGTCTATCACAGGGGCTAGTACATAATTCTCAGTAGATAGTGGTTGACTGAATTAATGAGTAATGTATTTGGTGCCATGATATTGGTACTTGAAACTTTCCAAAGAAAAAGTTACACGTTTTAAATATCTAGTGTTTTAATAGTACTTCATATTTACTTCAAATGTGTTATGATACTCTCATAAAAGTATGTGTATATCTTATGATATTCTTTAGATGTTTGCCATTGTTAACATAGTTTATGGATATTTTATATAATAACACAATTCCCCAATCTGACATTAGACTTAAACAGGACATTCACATATAAACATAAATTGATGCATGTGTTTGACACATGCTTACACACTTCTGTCTGGGTTCCTTTGAAGTGGACACCGAGACAGCGTTTGAGGGGCAAGATATTTATTAGAAACCATTGCCTGTGAAAGGAAGGAATAGAAGGCATGACTGGGCAGAGAGAGAAACTGATTTGCAATGCAAGTCGGGTAAAGCCTCAGCTAAACCAACTAGGGCCATCAGGGTGTCTTACTGTGGCTGAAATGAGAGGACCTTTACATCCTTCCACAACTCAGTCCTGGGCACAGGCTACTCTGTGAAGAGAAGGATTTCTTGACAAGGCAGCTCCCAGAATCTGAGGCAGACCCTGAAGGAGCTGCCAGGTGGAGGCAACCTGCCAACCACATTCTCCATATGTAGGGATCAAGTCCTTCCTATAAGTACTATGTAAGTTCAGTATTCTGAGTACTTTGGAAAGTTTTTACCCATTTTGATTCTAGTGTGACTTATTTTGTTCGCAAATTAATTATATTCAACAAGAACTACTAGTAAGTAGCAGAGCTGGGATTCCAAACCAGTTTGGCTTCAAAGTTCACAATCTTCACCACTCTGCTCTCCTGTCTCCCTACTGTGTTCAGTAGAAAACTTCATGCACAGTATTAACAAATTGGCTACCTGGCTTTATACTAAGCATACACACACACACACACACACACACACACACACACACACACACTCACACACACACACACACGTATATACAAATATATATGTATGCATATACAAATATATACACATTTATATATATATAAGAGTGAGAGAGTGGAAGCAAGAGAGAGAGATAAAACATTCAGGTTGAGTTTGTATTATATGGTAAACTCGAAAATAATGTTAACCCTTAAAAAGATATTAAGAAAACTCTCAATCAAGGAAGATTAAAGTATCATTTTTATGTTGACCCAAATTCATTTTCTTTGAATGTCCATGCAATCAAATTATTCTCTTACTCAAGTGGTTTCCTCTAGTCCAATTCAGTCTGTTCTAATCTGGTTACTTTCTGTCTTTTAAGCCAATCTCTTAAAGTAAACATTTCCTCCACTTATAAATCCTCAATTCCTCAGAATTTATTGGCGTACCAAGGGAGTGCTTCACATGTTCTCATTAAAATATTTGGTGTTCTACCATATAACATCCATGATGTATTTTTGTTCTTCCTGCTTTGTCCTTCCTTTCTCTGCTGTGTATCAGTGTATCCATGAGGCATGGCTACGTCTGAGAGGCTGTTCAACCTCCAAGAGTACACCGTTGTATTTCCAGCTTCAGATTAAGAAGTGGGATAGTTCATAATACCAGAGAATACTTAGAATTGCTCCTCACCCTTGGCTACTATAAAGTTGTTACCGCATCAGGCTACTTGTTTATCCTCTTTTAGGCTGAGATCTCTTTTAGAGCCTCAGATCCTTATCCACATAATTGTCTGTTGATCCATGCATACCAGTTGACCAAATGTATACTAACATTAGTGAGTATAGTCAGTTTCAAGCTATATGTCTTAGGTTACCCTTTCTGGAAATTGATTCTGATATGAAATTTTCCTGGAAACTGTCCTCAGAATCAACATCTGTGCTGAAGTGAGTGTGGCCCCAAGGGGCAGAGGGAGATGTTTCACTACTCCTCATCACCCTTGGGGAATTCAGAAGCTGGGATGGCTATTCAGTATTGTCCTAAAAGATGCAAGTGTGTTGAGTCTTTTGGTCTTGGATAGATCAGTCATTGGATGCTCTGGTTATAACTTTAGGTGAGGCATTTCCTTTGGCTGAGGACAATTCCTGGAGAGACTCTCTGCTGTAAGCTGCCATCAGGTAATACTCCCAACAGAAAGAGGAATGATTGCCTAAGTTCTGAAGGTAGCATCTGAGTAAGACCTCATACCATCTAAGGTACCACCAAGATTATTTGTGACACTGATCAAAATTTGGTTATTAAAGTTAGGAGACTGTCTTAAAATATTTCCTATTGTATTTATTTGTTTCCAAATATTTTTTTTCTCTTTGCTACTGTAATACACGCACATGCATGCACACACACACACATACAATGCTTTTACTGTTAAGACACTAATACATTTGACCCTGTTACACTACCTGACTTGAGTACAGTTTTTTGTGTTTTTTTTTTTTCATTTGCGAAGTGTTACAAAACACCCTGGCTTCAGGCAAATAAAAACTACTATCTTTTGTGATTAGTGTTGTCTGGAAAATTCTCTGTGTAACTCATATGTGTTTTCCTGTATGCTTGGTTCCTTTCTTTCAACATAGCTGTTTCCCTGGAACAAGATGCCTAATATCCAAATGCTGCCTCACTGAAGTCACTAAATGTGAGTAACACAACTCCCAACAGAAAGCGTTCTAAATATAAATATAAAGCAATAAATACAAAGCACAGACATACTATAGATGTTATAGAGACATTGCAAGTTTCTCTAGCATACTTATAGTGTTAGACAAAATCTATTATGTATAACTTATTAGTAAGTGAGCCTTGGTCTCCCCCTGTAAATGCCTTAGGAATGTGTAAGTGAAAATTTAATTTGCTTACAAAGATGTCTCCAGTGTATCTTTGTAGAAGGCATTTTTTTTTTTTTTGGCACTCTCTCACTTTCCTATGTTTACCATCCTCCCAAGACCTCTACTGGCATGCCAGAACCAATACGAACAATCATTTGCTCCTCGTTGTCCTATTTATTTTGTTTTTTTTGTTTGTTTGTTTCTCTTTCCATCCCTCAGAACAGTAGATCTCAGACAAATGTTAGTACAATGATGATTTTAAACACATAGACTTTAACATGGGAAGAGTTCATTTAAACCTTATAAATATTTGCATATGGACATATGAAACACTTTGGTGAATTTTTGGGTTGTGAGGAAAAATATAAGGCCTTACCAAAGTTCCTTAATAAAAGACTCACTTTCAGTAAATTATAATTCCCATAACAATTAGCCTGTTAATTTTTGATAAAGAGCAGGCCATTGAGTGATGTAGGCTAGTGGGCACACAGAAACATTAATTCTGGAGATTCATTGAAAGGGAAATAATTTAATAATAATTTATCCCTGTGAAGTATCACAAAAGGATACTAGCACACTAAGGATTAAGTGTTGATGGAACTTATCATTTGCTTGAGTATATAAAATTTGAGTTTTAAATGGTAAATCACTTATTATAAATTATAATAGCATATATTTTTGTGGTCTGAGGCAACTAGCTGCTTAGCAAGTTTATAAATAACTTACCCCCACTTTAATATCTTTTCATCATAAAGTTCTCAACAAACTGGCTACAGTAAAAACACATCTCAAAACGACAAAGGCTATATATGACAAATTCGAAGCTAGTATCATTCAGAACAGGGAAAAACTAAAGACCTGCTTTCTAAGATCTGGAAGAAAACATGGTTTTACTACTTTTACCACTTTTACTACTTTTATTCAACATTTTACTGGAAGTCCTAGTCAGAGCAATTCAACAAAAGAAAGAAATAAAGGATGTCCGGATTGAGAAAGGAAAAGGATACATTTTTCTTGTTTGCAGATGGTATGGTTTTCTATTTAGAAAAACCTAAAAATTTTATAACAAAACTATTGGAACTGATAAATGAATTTTAAAAGTTGCAGAATACAAAATCAACATTAAAAAATCAGTAGCATTACTCTATGCCAACAGCAAACAAGATGAAAAAGAATTCAAGATAGCAATCACCTTTACAATAGCAACAAAAATAATATTTAGGAATAAATGCAACCAAAGAACTGAAAGAAGATGAAAACTATAAACATTGATGAATGAAACTGAAGAAGACAAAACAAAATACTGTAGAAAGCTATCGTATGCACATGTATTTAAGAATTAATATTATTAAAATGTCCATACAACCCAAAGAGATCTATAAAATTCATGTAATCTTTATCAAAATACCAATGGTATTTTTCACAGAAATATTTTTTTAAAATTCTAAAATGCATATGGAACCACAAAAGACTCACAATAGCCAAAGTCAAAGTGAGCAAAAATAACAAAGCTGGAGTCATCAGATTACATCAAATTATACTGCAAAGCTATAATAATCAAGCAGCATGGTACTGGCATAAAAACAGACACATAGACCAATGGGAAAGAACAGATAACCCAGTAATAAATCCACATATTTACAGTCAACTTATTTTTTTACAAAGTCACCAGGAACCTACACTGGGGAGAGGACAGTCTCCTCAATTAATGCTGCTGGGAAAACTGTATATCCATACACAGAAGAATGAAATTATAGCCATATATCTCACCACACATATAAACTAAATGAAAATGTATTACAAACTTAAATGTAAGACCTGAAATTATGAAGCTACTAGGAAAACACTTTGGGGAATACACTTCAGGACATTGGTCTGGGCAAAGATTTGTGGGGTAAGAACTCAAAAGAATAGACAACCAAAGCAAAAAATGCACAAATGAGATGACATCAACCTCGAAAGCGTCTGCAAAGCAAAGGAAGCAATCAACAAAGTGAAATGACTACATATAGAATGGAAGAAAAAATTACAAACTACACTTCTGAAAAGAGATTAATAACTAGAATATATAAGGAACTAAAAATGAAAAAAAATCTGATTTTAAAATGGGCAAAAGATATTAATAGACATTTCTCAAAATAAGACGTACAAATAGCCATCAGGTATATGAGAAAATAATCAACATTAGTTCTCAGGAAAATTCAAATCAAAACAAGCACTTTGGGCAGCAGAGGCGAGAGGATTGCCTGAGTCTAGGGACTGGAGATGAGCCTGGGTAACTGGGCAAGACCTCGTCTCTACAATAAATCAAAAACTTAGCCAGGCATAGTGGCATATGCCTGTAGTTCCAGATACTTGGAAGGTTGATGCAGAAAGATCCCCTGAGTACAGCAGGCCAAGGCTGCTGTAACTGTGAGCATGCCACTGCATTCCAGTCAGGATAACAGAGTGAGACTCAGACTCACAAACAACAACAATAAAACAACAACAACAAAACACATAAGGTATCGTTTCACCCTAGTTAAAATGTTTTTATCAAAAAGACCAAAAATAATTGATGCTGGTACAGATGAGGAAAAAGAGGGACACTTGTACACTCTTGGAAGGAAGGCAAATTAGTACAACCACTATGAAGAACGGTATGGAAGTTCCTCAACAAACTAAAAATAGAACTGCCATATGGTTTAGCAAACCCACAACCAGACATATATCTAAAAGAAATAAAATCAATATCTTGAAGAGAAATCTGCACATTCAGGCTTATTGCATCACTATTCACAGTAGCCCAAGTCCTTTAACAGTGCAAGGAAGTTTTGGAAAGATTCTCTTGGATTTTTTGAGGTATAGGATCATATCATCAGCCAAGAGGGATAACTTGACATCTTCTTTTCCTATTTGGATACCCCTGATTTCCTTCTTTTGTCTGATTGCTCTAGCTAGGGCACAATGTTTAACAGGGAGGGTGAGAGTGGGCAGCATTGTCTTGTTCCAGTTTCCAGGAGAAATGCTTCCAATTTCTGTCTGTTTAGCAATATGTTGGCTGTGGTTTTATCATAGATGACTCTTACTATTTTGAGGTATATTCCCTCTATGCCTATGTGTTCAAGGGTTTTTATCAGGAAGTGATGTTGGATTTTATCAAAAGTGTTTTCTGCATCTAATGATATAATCATGTAGTTATTGTTTTTATATATGTTGATGTATTTAATTACATTAATAGTTGAACCAGCCCTGCATCCCAAGGATGAAGCCTACTTGGTCAAGGTGGATGATTTTTGAGATGTGTTGTTGGATCCGATTTGCTAGAATCTTGTTTAGTATTTTTGCATCGATGGTCATCAGGGATATTGACTTGCAGTTCTCTTTCTTTGCTAGACCTTTACCAGTTAGGTAATCAGTGTGACGTTAGCTTTATAAAATTATTTTGTGAGAGTTCCATCTTTCTTGATTGCCTAGAATATTTTCCATAGGACTGGGATCAGCTCATCTTTGTATGATTTCCAGAATTCTGCTGGAAATCCATCTGGTCCAGGACTTTTTTTTGTGGGTAGTTTTCTTATGAGAGAGTCAATTTCCTGGGTTGTTATTGGTCTATTTAGCATTTCAATTTCCTCTTCTTTCAACCTTGGAAGGTTGTATGATGTCAGGAAGTCCTTCATTTCATTTAGGTTATCAAGTTTGTTTCCGTACAGGTGTGCATAGTAATCTCTAATAGTCTTTTGTAATTCCTTGGGGTCAGTAGTGACTTTATCTTTTGCATTTCTGATTGTGTTTATTTGAGTATTTTCTCTCTTTTTCTTGGTCATTCTGGCTAGAGGTCCATCAATCTTGTTTATCTTTTCAAAAACCAGCTTTTTATTTCTTCACTTTTTTTCTGTGGTATTTTCATCTTTTATGTCCCATATTTTAACTTTGATTTTGGTAATATGAATTCTTCTGTTGAAGTTAGGGTTTTGGTGGTCTTGCCTTTCCCACTCCCTTAGGTGATTTGTTAGGTTGTCAGCTTGTTCGCTTTCTATTTTCCTGATGCATGCTCATAGAGATATAAACTCCTCTCTTAGTACTGATTTCATGGCATCCTAGAAGTTTTGGTAAGATGTTTACTCATTTTCATTTGTTTCCAGGAATTGTTTAAATTTTTGTTTTCATTTCTGTTACTAGGAGTTGCTCAGCATCAAGCTGTTTAGTGTCCATGTCTTTGTGGGTTTTGGGGGAATTTTGTTGGTGGTGATATTTATTTTATTTCCACTGTGCTCTGAGAAGGTGGATGGCAGTATTTCAATTTTGTGAAATGTGTTTATGCTTAATTTATGGCCAAGGATGTGGTCGATCTTGGAGTTTGTTCCATGTCTGATGAGTACAAGTCTCAGGGTATAAAATAAATGTGCAAAAGACAGTCATATTCTTATATACCAAAAGCAAACAGTCAGAGAATGAAGGAAAAAGCATAATCACATTCACAATAGCCACACAAAGAATGAAATACCTAGGCATCTTCCTAACCAGAGAATTGAAATATCATTATAACAAAAACTATAAAACACTGCTCAAAAAAGTCAAAGATGACACAAACAAATGGAAAAATATTCCATGTTCATGGATTGGAAGAATCAATATTGTTAAGATGTCTATCCTACCAAAGGCAATCCACAGATTCAATGCTATACCCATTAAATTACCAACAGTATTCTTCTCAGACCTGGAAATAACAATACAGAAATTCATATGGAAACATAAATGACCATGAATAGCCAAAACAATCCTTAGCTGAACAACTATCATAACACTATAAGAAAGGGATTGACAGTAGTGGGGATCTGCTGGGGTGGGGTGGGGGTGGAATTGGCAGCAGTGGGAAACTTCCAGGGGAGGGGGAGCATACCTCATCAACAAGGGTATCTGCATAATTTGTATACCTAACCCTGAATTGTACCCCACATATTAAAAAAAAAAATCCTTAGCAAAAGAAACAAAGCAGGAGGTATCACACTTTCAGACTTTAAACTTTATTAGAAGGCTACAATAATCAAAACAACCTGGTATTGGTAAAAGAATAGGCATCTAGACCAATGGAACAAGATGGAGATTCTGGAAGAAAAACCTCAATTTCTCAACTAACTCATCTTTGACAAAATCTCCAAAAGCAGCCACTGGGGAGAGAACCTATTCAGTAAATGGTGCTGGGAAAACTGACTGACCATGTGTGGAAGAATTAAACAGGACCCCTACCTATCACTATACACAAAAATAAACTCCAAATGCATCAAAGACCTAAATGTATGACCCCAAACTTTAAGAATCTTATAAAATGCAGGAGACATCCTTATGGAAATCAGAATAGGCAAGCAATTACTGATCATAACCCCAAAAGCCCATGCCATAAAAGATAAGATAAACAAGTGGGACCTCATCAAACTGAAAAGCTTCTGCAAAGCAAAAGAAACCTTTAAGAAGGCAGGGAGACAGCCCACAGAATGGGAAAAAATATTTGCCAACTGCATATCTGACAAAAGCCTAACATCTAGGATCTACAAGGAACTCAAATTTGCCAAAAGGAAAAAAAAAAAAAACCAAACAACCCCATTAAAAAGTAGGCATAAGACATGAATAGATACTTCTCAAAAGGAAACATGAGCATGAAAAAAGATGAACATAAAAAAATGCTCAGCCTCACTAATCATCAGACAAATGCGTATCAAAAGAGATGCCACCTAACTCTAGTAAGAATGGGCATTATTAATAAAACAAACAACAACAGATGCTGACGAGGATGAGGAGAAAAGGGAACTCTTCTACGCTGTTGTTTGGAATGCAAACTAGATCAGCCTCGATGGAAAACTATGTGGTGAGTCCTAAAAGAACTAGAAATTGACCTTCCATACAACCCAGCAATCCACCTTCTGGGAATATACCTGGAATAACTTAAATCACTCTACAAAGAAGATACCTGCATATGCTTGTTTATTGCAGTATTATTTACAATAGCAAAGACATGGAGCCAACTGTGCTGTCCATCGAAACTGGACTGAAATCAAAAAATGTGGTACACATGGAGTATTACACAGCCTTGAAGAAGAATAAAATTACACAGCCTTAAAGAAGAATAAAATTATGGACTTCACAGCAACTTGGATGAATTTAGAGTCTATAATACTCAGTGATTTATCACAGAAACAAAGAAATGAGTAACATATGTTCTCACTAACAGACACTGAACATTTACCATAATACTGGAAGAAAGGGATTGGCAGTAAGTAGTTGGAAACTGCTGGGAGTGGGGGGCACATAACATTAATAAGGGTACCTCATCTCAAATCAGGCAAAGTGGGGCCAAAGTAGGCCCAAACTTTTACCTGTATGATGACCACTTGTACACCTAATCCTGAATTGTACCCCACATCTTTAAAATAAAATAAATTTTTTAAAATACCACAATATTCAAGATATAGAATAAACCTAAATGTCCATCAACAAATAAATGATAAAATATGGTACATATGCACAATGGGAAGTTAAGTAGCCATTAATAAGAATTCAATCCTGTCACTTGCAACAACATGAATGGAAATGATTGACATTATGTTAAGTGAAATAAGTCAGACACAAAGCCAAATATCACATGTTCTCACTTATATGGGCGTTAAAACAATTTAACTCATGGAGGTAGACAGCAGAGTGGTAGTTATCACAGTCTAGAAAGGAGGGGATAAAGAAAGGTTGATTAATGGGTACAGCAATACAGTTAGAAGGAAGAGGACCTGGTATTGATTACACAATATAGGGATTATAGTTAAAAATAACATATTGTATATTTAAAAAGAACTAGATGAGTGGAATTGGAATGTTCTTAACACAAAGAAATGATAAATGCTTGAGGTGATGGACATCCCAAATACCCTGAGTTGATCATTATCCATTGTATGTATACTTGTATCAAAATACCACTGTACCCATAAATATGTTTATCTATTATATACTCATAAAAGTTAAAAATTTAAAAGAAGAACTTACCTTCATGCAGTTGTTTGTTTTAAATCCAGGAAAATCATGAGAAAAAAGCAAAATGAATATTTTGTTGACATACAGTAGTAGGCAAAGGTTAGTTAAAACTATTTTGGTTGATTAATGATGGAGCCACTCATTGCCATACAAGTGACTTTCATATCAGTTTTAAATTATTTAGATAAACAAATAATTTCCTTTGGGATCAATAAGTTTGGCGAATGTGGTTTCAGACAGCTTGATATTTCTCTGTATTTGCAACTTTTTGCAAATTCCAGCCAATTACAAGTTAGCATTTAATATGTTGTAGTCACACTTGTTATTTAGCTAGGCATTGTAGATTATGTCAGGCAACTTAATCCTGTGGTGTTGAAGATTTTGTTTTATTTATTTATTCATTTATTTTATCATTTTGTACATCATAATTTTCTCCTGAATAAAACAGTGAGAAGCACCAAAGTCAACACAAATAATTTCAGTGATTCAAGGCAGGGAAGGTGTTCCTTGTGAATGTAAGCCAAAATGAAATACTAGCACTTATCTTCATAATTATGCTGCCATGATTTCTATAAATGTTGTAGAAACTTCTTTTCAAACGTATTTTAGCTTTTAAACTGTAAGTTACACAGTTAAAGAGACTATATATATACACACATACACATAAATACATGTATAGAGAATCTTCAAAAAAGTTCATGGAAAATGCATATTATGAAAAA
This sequence comes from Carlito syrichta, assembly GCF_000164805.1. Lineage (NCBI taxonomy): Eukaryota > Metazoa > Chordata > Mammalia > Primates > Tarsiidae > Carlito > Carlito syrichta. The sequence goes on from NW_007072209.1 coordinate 520,886, forward strand.
AAACTTTGCATGAATTTCAAAACATTTTGGCACTAAAATAAACTTGTAGTAACTTGTTATAACATGTCTTAACGGGATCTAGCTTAAGGAACTAAGAAGGATAAGATATCAGTTTGAAAAGAACCCCCACCGGAACAATATGAATTTGGCTAAAATTTAAGCAAGAACAAATACTATATTTATGATGAAGTTTGGATGGAAGAATGGTGAAATTATTGATGCTTTATGAAAAGTTTATGGGGACAACATCCCAAAGTAATGAGTGGTTTAAAAATGAATAGTTTTAAGAAGAAATGAGATGATGTGGAAGGTGAAGCACTCAACAGCAGATCATCACATCATTTTGCAGGAAAAAAATTAAACTTTTTGCCCTAATTGAAGAGGATGCATAGACAATAGTAGAAACAATAGCCAATGCCATAGACATCTCAATTGGTTCAGCTTACGCAATTCTGACAGAAAACTAAAGTTGATCAAACTTTCCACTTGATAGGTGCCAAAACAATTGCACTATATCACCTGCAGGCAACAACAGGCTTTCGATAAAAATTTTAAGAAAGTGGGATCAAAATCCTAAAACATTTCTTTGAAGAATTGTAACCGAAAATAAAACATGGCTTTACCAAATCAATCCTGAAGACAAAGCACAATGAAAGCAATGTTTCACAAGAGGCGGAAGTGGTCTAGTGATAGGAAAAGTAAACCTGCCAAGAGCACCTAAATGTTTTGAGAAAGTTAGTCCAAACTTAAGCCAAAAAACACCTGGGAAAGGTTAACCAGAGATTCCTTCTCTACTATAACAATATTCCTGCTAATTCTCACCATCAAACCAGGTCAATTTGTGAGAGTTTTTGTTTGTTTGTTTGTTTGTTTGTTTTTTGGATTTTACTTATTTATTTATTTATTTATTTTTAGTTTTCAAACACAGTTTATTAGCAAGAAAAGAAAGAAGAAGGAAGAAGAAAGATTCATGGCAGAAAGTCCTGCCACGGGCAAGTTTTTCAAAGAAGAAAAACCTCCAATTTGTGAGAGTTTTCATGCGAAGTTATTAGGCATCCACTTTACAGCCTTGATTTGATTTCTTCCGACTCTTTTTTCCTAACTTTAAAAAATCTGTAAAAAGTACCCATTTTTCTTTATTTAATAATGCAAAAAAGACTGCATTGGCATGGTTAAATTTTTAAAACCCTTGGTTGATTAGGAGTGGACTAAATGGCTGGCATTGTCACTTACAAGCATGTCTTGAACTTGATGGAACTTACGTTGAAAATAAGTTTTGTATTTTTTATCTTTTAATTTCATTTCTTCATGAACTTTTTGAAGTTCCCTCATATACAGTGCACAATAATGACTTACTATTTTAAGAGACATGAAGGGTTAGGACAGTGGCCCTAGAGGTCTTAGCTTTGGGAATTAGGCATCATATATATAAATATATATTCATTTTATACATGTATATATTTATATTTAAAATGCACACATATGTCCATATGTTTAAGTACTTACTTATGTTTTATTTACGTTATATTATATATTTCTAATTTATATAACTAATATATGCTATATATAATAAAACCTGAAAATAATATATTTATTTTGGTTATTTGGTTATATCTTAACCACATAAGTGTATGAATTACATTTGCTAATGTTGAGTTATATTTCTATGGCACAGCTTTTAGTGCTTTGATAAATGATATTATATACTTTCAACCACTTTTAATTATCCCTAATAACCCCAAAAGGTTTAAAAGTGTTTTCAACCCTATTCAAAGTGGCTTTCTGGCTATTAAAGACTGAGTGCCTCTGACTGAGAGGCATCTTGGCTGGTAACATGGGTAATTATATACATTCCTAAGGCTATTAAATTTGTAAAGCTATTAAAACATCTAATGTTTCTTAGCTTTGATTATAAGACATCTGAAATTGCCTGACTGGATTAAGAGTGTCTTGTATTAAGCATTTAGGTCATAAGGTCTCTAGACCAAGTATTATCTATGTTCTATGATGTAAAGCTACATTTCAGCTATTTCATAAACATTAGTTAATATCTACTTTTTGAAGACTTAATATATCTTCCCATGTTATACTTGAGCTCCTTATTTATGCAGCATTTCTACAGACAATGAAGAATTAAATCTCACACTTGGATTGCATTACTTGTGGAGCTCTGTACTGTCAGTAAAGTTTTACACACACACAGGGCTATTTGTATATTACTTTACCACATGCAAATATAAATATATAACAAAATAGATAATTTTTAAAAATCTATAATGAACCTTAGAGATAATCTCTAATTTTTAGTTGATAAAGCTGAGGCAGATAAAGTTTTTATGGTTTATACTGTCACACAGCAGGTTATTGGCATTATTAGAGCTATATGGAACTATACCAATTCTCAATAGAGAAAATAGCCCATTATGTTAACACAATTCATTCTTTGTAAAATAATAACAAGGTCTCCCATTTTTGTTTTCTCCTAAGTCAATTTACTACAGTGGATACCTCAGTTGTTTTTGTAAATAAACCTGATGGTTGATTTTCACATCGAAAGCAAATAAAAATTAATAATGACTAGTTTCTGACAGTTCCATACGGTCAAATTGCCTTGATCTTTTTTAGAATATATGTATTTTTAAAGCATTCAAATAAATTCTTCCTAAAATAATCCATACATGAAGTGTTTAAGGAAGAAGATAATTTAATATAAAATACAGATGCATCTTCCACAATCTTCATTAAGTAAAAACCTAAAAATGTCTAGGTCCTTAACCTAAATTTCAATGATTGATATAATTGTCAAGTAATCAATCAAATATTATGTATTGGAAAATGTTTAAATCAGACAGAGCTTTTATACACCTTGTCTTTGTCCGTGTTATCATTTTGGAATAGCTGTTATCTCACTGAACCTCAATTTCTTAAATTTTCAAGTGGGGAGAGTATTATCTTAAACTTATCTATTTTATGAAGATTAAATTAAATAATGATTGCAAAATATGTATCACACAGGTAATACCCAATACATGAAGGTGTTGTGGCATTGATTTGTTTACTCCAGGGCTCCATAAGTAGTTGTCAGATCTTGTAAGAAATGGTTCTTGACGTTTAGAAACCCAGAGTAAAATGAACTTTAAACATCACATAGCACCAGGTATAGATGTGTCAGACACACGTTTCTGAACAAAAAGAGTAATTAAATTAAAATTAATATAAAATTATTAGCCATTCAGGAGATAAGACAAAGTAAAATATATACTATAATGAGCACACAATCCAATAATAATTTAGAAGACATAGAAAAAGAAAAAATTAAAACAAGACTACTGTCCATTTGAGAGAGATTGATTAACTGGACCTTACTCTAGAGAGGACTTGAGTCAAACAAAATGTCTCTAATTGCTCAAGTTCTCATTTTGTGTGACCACATAGCCTTATATTATTTCTGACTAACTCTAGTTTTGAAAGAACTGGCTATATTTCCTATTTGGTATTTGTCACCTCTTGCCCAAAACACTTCCATCAACTTTGTTTTCTACATCAATCCTTTCCATGGTTCTCTAGAGCTTCCTAGCTGGCTTTTTCATTAATCATTGTTCATGTTTTTTTGCATTTTTCAAGACATTTGTAACAAGATCGATACTTATTGGTGCTAACTAAGCTGTATTGAAAATTAATGCAAAAGGAATAATCAAAGATCTGGAGACTGTAATACAAAAAAACTTCAAAATTAAAAATGAGAACTTCCTCTTCCAGATATAATGGAGCGAGAGAAATCACACAAAACAAATATCTGTTTTTTTCAAAGAATATCAAGAAAAAAATAAATAAATCAGGTCTTTTTCTTCATATGCTGAAAGGTCACAGATGGATCCACCCGTTTAAACAGATTTCAGTATATCCTACTGAGTCTAACATCACACTCTTTTTTCATGTATATATTTCTTTTTCTATTTAAGTATTTGGATTCTGTAAGTGTCATAGCATAATACAAAACAATATGTGGTGTGACATTTGTGTCATTTCATGGAACAAAGCATGGTTGGACTCCAGTAAAATTAAAAACCTGCTGTGGAGTTCCCTTGCCAGAAAAGGTCTTCGCTGGACATTAGGTGTAAGGAGAAACACCTGGGTGCTTCTACTTCTGGGCCTAATTGGAGGCTGCTTCCTCATTATCTCAGAAGACTGTATCTGGGTTAGAGGTGAAACATCTCACACACACACACACACACACACACACACACACACACACACACACAATGATATAAGATATCAGAGAACTATAATGGTGGCCAGTAATTGAGGGACAGTGATCTTGAAGAGAAGAAAAATGTATTTAGGGAGCACCATGTCACGTGCCATGGCATCTGAGCAGTTGCCCAATTGGCCTGCCTGCTTGCTCTTGGCCCTGCCCAAAGCTGAGGACCTGGTGGCCTGGGCCAGCGTCCAGTGAGTGTCCGCAGAGGCCACTGCCTGAGGCAAACTCCACCGGGGACAAAGGGCCAGGGAAAGAATCTTAAAAGAAAACGTAGGAAACACTTTCCTGGACATCAGAGTAGGCAACGAATTCATGGCCAAGTCCTCAAAAGCAAATGCAGCCAAAGCTAAGATTGACAGGTGAGACCTTATCAAACTAAAACGTTTTTGCACAGCAAAAGAAACCATCAAGAGAGTAAAGAGACAAATCATGAAATGGGAAAAAATATATTTGTCAGCTATGCATATGACAAAAACCTAATATCCAGGATCTATAAGGAACTCAAATGAAATGACAGGGAAAAAACCCCACATAACCCCATTAAAAGTGGACAAAGGACATGAACAGACACTTCTCGAAGAAAGGCACAAGTAGCCAACAAATGTATGAGAAAACGCTCACCCTCATTAATCAAAGAAACGCAAGTTAAAACTACAATGAGATACCACCTAACACCAGTAAGGAGCTACCATATGATCCAGCAATGCCACTTCTGGGAATATACTCAGAGGAACATAAATCATTCTATCAAAAAGACACCTACACGTGAATGTTCATTGCAGCACTATTCACAATAGCAAAAACATGCACAAGGAAAAAGAAAAAAACATGGAATCAACCCAGGTGCCCAGCAAAAGTGAACTGGATAAAGGAAACGTGGTGCATATACATAATGGAATGTTACACAGCTATAAAGAACAACAAAATCATGTCTCTTGCAGCAGCATGGGTGCAACTGGAGACCGTATTTCTAAGTGCACTACCACAGAAAGAAACAAAAAGGCAAGCAAAAACGAAAACAAAAATCCTGAATACTGCATGTACTCACTAATAAGCAAGCCATAATCACTGGTCACAGAACAAAGGAGGGGAAAACAGATGTTGGACATTGCAAAGGAGGGAAGAAGAGAGGAGGCATAAGGGGCACATAACCACACATTGGGTACCAGGTTGACTATCAGGGGAGAGGACCTGCTTAAAGCCCAAACTTCATCTGCACACAGTTTACTTATGTAGCAAATCTTCACATGCACTTCACAACTCTAATAAAATAAAAAATAAAATAGATAAAATGTGTTTAGGTAAGTCCTGCATTCCCCACTCTTTTCCTTTAACTTTGGACAAGTTAAAGACATTTTGTGTAGACATCGAGACTAAAAAGAAGCAGCAGCTTAGAGTATGTTGCATTCTCACCCCCGAGAAGAAAATAATTACAGCTCAGGACTACCAAAAAGTCAAAATGTGAGTGTACAAGGTGCTGGAAAAAAGAAATTGCTGTTAAATGAGTTCTGTATTTTGTGTGCATTTTCCTATTTTGAGCCATTTGTGAAACTCCAAGCTGCACAAATATTCAGGGAAGACATAAAGGATGTTACGTACAATTTTTATGGATTTATTACATGCTATTGCTAAGTTATTGCAATTCTTTCCCAAATGGATCTAAAAATTCAATGCAATCCCAATATCGGCCAAATTTTGTTTGTGGAAATTGTGTTTTTTTTGTTTTTTTTTTAGTACATTAAGTTATATAGAATCAAGAGTAGTCTAGGCTAACTTGAAGATGAAGAACAAGGTTGAAGATTTTATACTACCAGATATGATGAGTTACTATAAAGCTTCAGTGATTAAAAGTATAATATTGGCTCAGATGTGAACGAAAAGACCCATTAAACAGAATAAATAATCCAGAAATAGATCCAAACTTACATGATCACTTTATTTTTAAGATGAAGGTGACACTGCAGTGCAGTAAGAAAAAGATATTATTTTCAGTAAATAGTGTTGTATCAATTCAGGGTGCAGATGGGAAAAATGAAATCTCACTTTCATATCTCATCATATACAAAATAAACTCCAGGTGTGTCATAATCTTAAAAATCAAAGCTGAAACTGTTGCTAGAGGATATGATGAGTGTTTGAGTATGCAATGGTTTTATAAAAGCATTTTTTAAAATATCAATCAACGAGAAGATAATGATCGTTGAATTCATTCATTAAAATTAAGAACTTCTATTTATAAAAAGACACTTTTAAAGAGTGAAAAGGTAAGCCACAGAATGGAAGAAAACATTTGTAATATATCAGTTCGGTATAGAACTCATATCCAGATATGTAAAGAACTTCTACAAATCAACAAGGAACGGATTGACAACTAAAAATAAAAGTGAGATAAAATACTTAATACTATAAGAAAAGGATTGACAGTAGTTGGAAACTGCCAGGGGAGCAGGGGCACACCTCATCAACAAGGGTACCTGTAAAATGGACATTTGTATACCTAACCCTGAATTGAACCGAACATCTTTAAAATAAAAAATTAAAGAAAAATTAGATAAAATATGTAAACAGGGACATCACAAAATAAGATATTATGGACTGAATGCTTGCTCCCCCTTCAAATGTACATGTTAAGACCCTCATCCTCAGTGTGACTGTATTTGGAGTCTTTAAAGAGGTAATTAAAGTTAAATGAAGTCAAAAGGGTGGGACTATGATCCAATAGAACTGGAGCCTTCACAATAGACACTAGAGAGCTCCCCTCACCCTCTGCCCAGGATACAGCAAGGAGGTGACCATCTACAAACCAGTAAGAGAGACTTCACCAAAATCCGACCTGCTGGCACCCTGATTTCAGACTTCCAACCTCCAGAACTGTGAGACAATAAATGTCTGTTTACTATGACAACCCAGTTGGTAGTATTTTGTTATGGCAGCCTGAGCAGACTAATATAGAGAATACCCAAATGACCGATAAACATATAGAGAGATGCTGGATATCATTAGTCATAAGTGAAATACAAATTAAAATATAATGAGATACTATTGCACAATGACCATAATGTGGGACAAATGACAATACAGAATGATGGTTTAAAAACTCCACTAGCCGGGCTTGGTGGCTCAGCCTGTAATCCTGCGCCTTTGGGAGGCTGAGGTGAGTGGATTGCCTAAGCCCGCTGGTTCGAGACCCACCTGGGCAGCGAGACCTCATCTCTACAATAAATCAAAAAATCAGCCGGGGATGGTAGCGCATGCCTGTAATTCCGGCTACTTGGAAGGCTGAGGTGGAAGGATCGCCGGAGCCCAGCAGGTCGAGGCTGTGGTGGCCGGGAGCGGCCACTGCACTCCAGTCTGGGTGACAGAGTGAGACTCCAACTCAAAATAAAATAAAATAAAATAAAATAAAAACTCCACTGAAAAACCATGAGAACTGATAAATTCAGTAATGGTGCAGGATACTAAATCAACATACAAAAATCAGTAGCGTTTCTATATGCCAACAGCAAACAAGCAGAAAATAAACCAAGAAAGTAACACAATTTATGATAGGTAAAAATAAAATATTTAGAAATAAACTTAGCCAAATAAGTGAGAAATTTTTACAATGAAAACTTTAAAATATTGATGAAAGAAATTGAGAACCAAAAATATTGAAAGATATTCCATGTTCATGACTTGGGAGAATAATATTGTTCACATTTCTGCATTTCCCAAAGTGTTCTTCCAAATCTAATGTAACCCCTATCAAAATGTCAATTACATTTTTCACAGAAATAGAATAAGAAATAGAAATAAGAAATAGAATAAGTAATGGACATAGAATACATAATCTTAAAATTTATCTAGAATCACAAAAGTCCCACAGTAGCCAAAGCCATAGTGAGCAAAAAGAACAAAGCTAGACACATCATATTACCTGACTTCAAATTATACTAAAAAGGTATAGTAACCAAAACAACATGACACTGGCTTAAAAACAGACACATAGATCAATGGGACAGAATAGAGAACCCAGAAATAAATACACACATTTACATTTAACTCATTTTTTAATTTTACAAAATTCCATGAATAAACATTAGGGAAATGACAGTTTCTTCAATAAATACTGCTGAAAAAACCAGATAGCCATATGAACAATAATGAAATTAGATTCACATCTCTCAACTTATACAAAAATAAAATAAAAATAAAGAAGAAAATGTAAGACCTGAAACTATGAAACTACTGGAAGAAAACTACTAGAAAAAAAAAAACATTCCTTGATTTTGGTCTGGGCAAAGATATTTTTTGAATCAGACACCAAAAGCAGGATGACTATAGTTAACAAATAATATGCTATACAGTTTCAAATGGCCTGAAGAAAGATATTGAATATTCCCAACATAAAGAAATGATACATGTTTTGAGATAATGGGTATACTCATTACCCTCACTCATTAGCAGACATTGAACAATTATCATAATACTGTAAGAAAGGGATTAGCAGTAGTGGGAAACAGTCAGAGGAGGGGAGCACACCTTAACAACAAGGGTACCTGCATAATGAACATTTGTATACCTAGCCCTGAGTTGTACCCACATCTTTTTTTTTTTTTTGAGTTGGAGTCTCACTCTGTCACCCAGACTGGAGTGCAGTGGCCGCTCCCGGCCACCGCAGCCTCGCCTGCTGGGCTCCTGCGATCCTTCCGCCTCAGTCTTCCAAGCAGCCGGAATTACAGGCATGTGCTACCACGCCCGGCTGATTTCTTGATTTATTGTAGAGATGAGGTCTCGCTGCCCAGGCGGGTCTCGAACCCGCAGGCTCAGGCAATCCACTCACCTCAGCCTCCCAAAGACACGGGATTACAGGCTGAGCCACCGAGCCCGGCTGTACCCACATCTTTAAAATAGAAAAATTAAGAATAAAAATAAATAAATCAATAAAACTTGAAAATAATAAAATACCTCAAAAGCACAGACAATGAAAGCAAAAATGGAAAATAGAATTACACAGCAAAGTAAACAATCAAAAAAGTACAAAAACAACCCACACAATGGAACAAAATATTTGTAAACTACCTATCTGACAAGGGATTAATAACCAGAATATAAAACAACCTCAGACCATGCAAAAGGAAATAATTGATTACAAATGAACAAAAGAGCTAAATATGTATTTCTCAAAAGAAAATACAAATGTCCAATAGGCATATGAAAAAATACTTAATGTCACTAATCATCAGATAAATGCAAATCAAAACCACAGTGAGATATCATATCAGTCTAGTTTATCTGGCTTTTATCCAAAATACAAAAAATACAAAACTACAAAAGATAATTGATGCTAGTTCGAAGAACACTTGTACACTCTTGGTGGAAATGTAAATTAGCATAGCCACTGTGGAGAACAGTGTGAAAGTTCCTCAACAAACTAAAAATAAAATTACCATATGATCCAGAAATCTTACTGTGGGATATACATTCAAAAGAAAGAAAATCAGTATACTGAAGAGATGTCTGCACTTCCATACTTTTAACAGTACTCTTTATAACAGTCAAGATATGGAATGAACCTAGATGTCTATTAACAAATGAATGAATAAAGATAATGTGATACACATACGCAGCTGAATATTATACGGCCATTATAAAAAATGAAATCTTGTCATTTGCAACAACATGGATGAAACTGGAGGACATTATGCGAAATAAACCAGGCACAGAAAGACAAATATTGCATGTTCTCACTTATATGTGGGAACGAATATAATTGAACTTATGGAAATGAAAGTAAAATGATTATCAGAAGCTGGAGAGGGTAGTGGGTAGGAGAAAACAAAGAGGAAAAAAGGATGGTTAATGGGCACAAGGAAGAAGACCTAGTGCTTGGTAGCACAATAGGGTGACTATAGTTAACAATAAAGTAATGGATATTTTGAAATAACTAAAAGAGAAAAATTGAAATGTTTCTAACACAAAAAATGATAAATATTCCAGGTAATGGATATTTCAAGTACCCCAATTTGATTATTGCCCATTGTATATTTATATCAAAACATCACGTGCACCCCATAAATATATACAATTATTATGTGTTCAAAATAACCTTAAAACTTTTTAAAATTTTAAAGATTGTGGTAATGATGTGAAACAACTGTAATTCTTGACTGCTGCTGATAAGATTGCACATTTGTTCAGCCACTTTATAAAAGTGTTTTCTAGTGTCTATTAAAGCTGAAAGTGTGTAATACAAGTTAAATGAGTATCCATGTCCACCAAAGTACATGAAGCCTGAATGCAACACATTTGAAGAAAAAAAATGATTTAAGGTACTATAATGAAGGTAGTGTACTCTGTAAGAGACAATTATAATTTAATTTTTAGATGCCTGGTTCTTCTAATTTAATGTTGTAGTGTACGGTTAACAGAAGGTTAGCATAAATCAGGTTTAACCATATTTTATTTATTCAACAATTATTATGTTTCTAGACTTTCAAAGCTATGATTTTGATTTCTGAAACTTACAGAATCAATTCAAAAACGGATGAATATGAGCAACATGTACACAAAGACATGGACCTGGAAAAGTTAACAACACCCAACAAAGCAAAACAGTAGATGAAGCTGCAGGTTAGTTGTCACTGAGAAAAGATTTTCTAGGCTTACAAGATGAAAAGACAAATAAGGTGACTCAGAGAGTTTTATATCACTTGGGGAAAGAAGTAAGACAATATAAGAAGCTTTATCTTGGTAGCTCTATCACAGTTCAGAGGCCACATGTGGTGAAGAAACCTATGTTTTTGAGCAGGCTGAGAGAAGCTCTATCATCCTTGAAAATGCATTCATATTTACAATGCTTAGGAGTCTGACATATACAAATACAATTCTAATATAATAGCATAAAATAAATTGATATCATTGGAACTAAAATGTTCAAACATGACAAGGGAAGTCAAATTATTAAAAAGTTGGATTGGTTGAACCTAAAAAGGAATTTCACATATTTAATGTTTATTTGTTCAAGCTAGAAGAACATCTAGATGCATGCAATTTAGAGTGGTAAAGATCTTGTCAATTAAATAGATTGATGTTTATTTATTTCCCTTCAACTTTGCTTAAATGTGTACTACCAATAAGTGCCTCAATAATATCTCTCTTCCTGTCTCTCTCACTTTAATTGTATACGTTCATATCAAACTATATTCCCTTTGGATTGACTCTCTGTAATGACTTTAATGTAGTCAAACATGTTGAAGTCAAGTTTTTGAAGCAGGATGTGTCTATCACGTTGAGGTGACTGGTCTGAGAAATTATATATGGATTATGAAAATATTACTTGTCTATTTTTCAAAAAAATTTAAAATCCCCATCCCTCTATTAACCGAATAAAGTAAAGACAAACACTTTCAAGGACCAGTAAAATTCAACGTGTATTCTTTTCCCTCAGAACAACAGAAAGTTCTGCAAAATTCTTCCTACAAAATGAGAGAAAAGCCAGGCTTGGTGGCTCAGCCTGTAATCCTGCGCCTTGGGAGGCTGAGGTGAGTGGAT
>NW_007072209.1:532932-543351 GCF_000164805.1 Carlito syrichta
AAAAAAAAAAAAAAAAAATGAGAGAAAAGAAAAAGGCATTTTGAAGCAGGAAGACATTTCTTGAAGAGTTGACATTTATATGTGTATTAATGCATCCAATAGTTAATCAAAACACTTTTATGAGAATAATAGGCACTAAACAGTATTTAGAAACAAAAAAGAAATCACATGCCTCACTTCCAAATTCATTCACTTTGTAGTAAGAGATAGCTAAGTCATTTTTACTTAGTAAGCATTATGATAAAGAAAATAAGAGATATATAAAGGAGTATAAGGAAGTTAGTTTTCTTTCTTTAACCCAAAGATAGCGAATGGGAAGTGTCCAAAATGAGTAGCAATAGAAAACTCAAAGAAACGGGAAAAATAAAAAGGAAGAATATTTTATAGAGCATTTTTTTTTCTAAGTAGCTCAAGCTGAAAGTTTGTTTAGAAATGACTGGGGTGGATGTGAGGGAATAAAGATAATAGTGGATGTCTACATAGAATTTGTAGGTTGGTGGTAAAGATTTTAAGGTGGGAAAATTGTTCTACCCAATAGCTTCTACTATTTTTGTAAAATAGGGTAGGTAACATGCAGAAAGTAAAAGGAAGCTGTAATTGGGGAATAGAGACAAGCACAGGTGAATCTGAGGACCAGAGATTTATAGCAAAAATACTATAAAGAATGGAATGCATTTCTCCAGCAGCTAACAGAAGCCCAGGTAGAGAGAGGGGCAGGAATATATTATCCAGGGTTGGAAATGTACAAGTCACTTATAATGAAGAAACAAGAGAAAGGAAGGTAATGTCAATGGTGGATTACACTACTGAGGGCAGATGGGAAAAAGGAATTAAATTAGAAGAAAGCTAATAGTCAGGGAAAACTAGGGGTGTGTGCATGGAGGGGGAGTGAAATGAAGAGACTGGAGGGCTGGAAGAACAGTGTCTGCATTTAAATGAACCTCAGAGGTTAGAAATAAGCATAGACCAATGGAAACATATTGACAACATTCTGCAGGTAATAGATAACTGCAAAATTTCAGACATAAAGACTGAAGACATTAAGTGTAGATCAGTTCTTATATAATGAAGTCAGGGGTCTAACATTACCTAATATTAATCAGTGTGAGATTCAAAAGCAGATCAGTGATAATTCCTGATTGAGAAGATTTAAAGCAATCTCAAGGATTTTTAACAAAAGCTTTGAAAGGAGGGTTATGTATTATAGAGGGGTACTACAGATTCGTCTACCCTGGGATTCAGAGTCAAGCTGTGTAAAACTAGTGTGCCAGTTATCTTTCTCTTTATCTCAGGTTTCTCTTTGTAAGTGTTGTTGTCCTTAAGGATTTAGTTTTCTGGCAGAAAAGGGGGCAAAAAAGGGGCCGTCTTTACATTTTTGGAAGAATATAATTTGACTCCAATGACCACATTGATACCTTGAAGATTTTGTAGTTGTGAGAGAGAAGACACCTTAGGGAGAAAGGTGGAGTGAACAGAACTCTAGCTAGAAACACAGGTAATGTTAGCAGGTCTAGAGTGGAAACATCTGTATTAATTGACCCTGACTGAATTTTAGGATGTGTGGCATCCTCTGGAGAGGAATAAAATGCTTTTTGGAGGGCGAACATTTAAAGGGTTGATGTTCTACTGATACATATTTGGGAACTCACTTTCTATCTTCTTTTGTACCCACATAAAATAAAGCAGACCTGTACCACATTTATATATATATATATATATATATATATAATCTGCATTTTACCATACATCTGAATTTATGGTTCAGCTAGTCATGTAGGACATTATAGGTATTTAATTTCTTAAATCTGTTTAATATTATCTTAAACTAATATTATTATTATGAAGCCTTGAATTGGAGGGTGTTTTATAATTTTAATTTTATTTTTTCATAAGAATTCTAGGCTCACCTCACCACCTTTACAACCAAGACCCTGAGGCCCACTGTGAGAAGGCTGGTGTGCAGATCTGTCTTAACAGGCATAATAGAATGTCATCTAAATAGTGTCTTCTCCTATTTGGAAGTATACTGCAGGTGCCAAATGAATACTCATTTTTAAGTATTTGCTCTAAAAGTTATGTTAACCAAATAAATGCTAATGTCACCATGCAACATGCAGGCAACCAAAGAAAATGGTGGAAACACAGTTGAGCTAATGTAATACTACACATTGCTAGTGTAATTTAACTCAACTACAAAAAGTAATACATAGATAACATATCTTAAACTGAGTATACATATTTTGGTACCCCAGTATTAATTTCTTCTTGCTTTTGTAACAAATTACCACAAATGTGCTGACAATATAACACAAGTCCATTATCTCAGTTCTGGAGATGAGAAGCCCTAAAATTAAGATATTGGTAAGACTATATTCTTCTGCAACCTCTAGGGAAGAATAATCCATTTTTCCAGTTTCTATAAGTCATTTGTATTTATAAATTCATGGTCCCTTCCTCCATCTTCAAAGGCACCATCACCCATTCTCACATCTCCTTCTCTGACTTTGACCCTCCCATCCCTTTCTATGGAAATCTTGTGGTTACATTAGGCCTACCTAGATAGTATTAAGATACTCTTTCCATCTCAAGATCCTTAACTTACTCACACCTGCAAAGTCCATTTTGCCATGTAAGCTAACATATTTATAGGTTCTGTGGATTAGGACATGAACATATTTAGTAGGAGGAACATTATTCTGCCTACCATAGGGGATATCTCCCAATGCACTTATCAGTTGTGGAAAATTATTTTCCTTTTATTTATTTTTTCTTTTGTACATACTTCCTGAGCACTTACTATGTACATGGCCTCTAGAAGAAGGCACTAAGTAAATAGTAAAGTTGCTGACCTGCAACCAGGAAGCTAAACATCTACTCGTAAAATAATATTGAACTTCTGAAAAATTTTAATAGTTTGTTGGTTGTGCAATGATATTGTTTGTATTTAAATCCTATTTTTGGCAATAATAATATTTGATAAATATCAATATCTTCCAGCCAAAGACCACTAGGACATAACTGTAGTGAAACAAGTTGGATTTATTACTCATTGCAGTGAGACAGAACACACAATATAAGGAATCTATGGCATCTTGGTAAGAAAGTGTTAGAAAGGACTTATTAAAAAATCCAGGTTTTGGTGAGGAAATTTTAGAGAACATCTAAGGAAGTGGAGACTCACTCTAGACTCAGTTCTGTCAGTAAGCCCTGGAGAATTCTATGATTGGGCATCTCAAAACATTTTAGCTGTAAGGAAGACAAACCAGAGTGGGGATGAAACTGTAACAGGCAAACAAGGAACAGTCACTCATATTAGCCAAGAGAAGGGATGTTTGGTGTTTAGGGGTGGTAAAATGACCTTATTTATATCTCACTTTGGTGTCATGGTCTTGACCTTGTCTGATGTTTGTGTTCCATGAGATTCTGTCCAACAAGGAAAAACATGACTTAGCAGTGAGTATCAGGCCAGCTTATCATAATGTGGAGATGGGTTTCATGAGTTACTGCATGCTAGATTTGTGGTGTTTCCCATCTTTGTCCTATCTGTGGCCCCTATAAACATGAATAATTCCAAATCCATCCCATAATTACTGCACCAGAATCTCTGAGGGTTGATTTGACCAGGTGATTCTTATATACATTAAAGGTTGAAAATTGCTCTATTTTTAAAAAATCAGCTGGGCTCGGTGGCTCAGCCTGTAATCCCATGTTTGGGAGGCTGAGGTGAGTGGATTGCCTGAGCCCGTGGGTTCGAGACCCACCTGGGCAACTTGGGGAAATCTCATCTCTACAATAAATAAATAAAAAATCAGCCGGGCATGTTAGCACACACCTGTAATTCCGGCTAATCAAAAGGCTGAGGCGGAAGGATCACCGGAGCCCAGCAGGTCAAGGCTGCGGTGGCTGGGAGCAGCCACTGCACTCCAGTCTGGGTGATAGAGTGAGATTCTAACTCAAAAAAAAAAAGGAAAAAAAATCAAAAAAGATTAATTATTTATCAAGGTTAGCTATTTGCTCTTGATTAGTGTCTTTAGAGATGGTTTTCTGATGTTTATTTTTTTCATTTATAATTCACAAAATATAATTAAGCTTTCATTTATCCACACCCCTATGTTAGATATCTCTTGGATATGACTGAGATGTGGGACTATCTTAGGAAAAGTCAAAATAGAGATACATTTCTGAAGAGTTTAAAACTAGGCTTTAATAATATTTGTGTATTTATCATCTGCAGTTTAGTCTTCTACTTTCACAGTTTACTCATATTCTGACTGCATGTCACCTGAAATCAGCACTGAAAACTGCTTTAGTACTAAGCAACAACTCTTGTTCAATTTCTGAATGTACCCTGCACCATTATCTCTCTGCATCATCTTCCTGTTGACAAGCTTTCCCTTGTGCTTTTAAACTTGAAACCACATAAGTCTTACACCCTCATTCTGATGAGCCTGCCCTTTAAAAGCTCAGCTAAAGATGTTTTCCTTGTCCCCAAATGAAAACGTGAGAGAGTGCAGTGCCTACAGAGAAAGTCTGTGCCTTAAAAATAACATTAATGACACTCGTGCCTAATTTCATTTATTTTCTTTCTTTTTCTTGCAACAATATAATGGTGCACAATTGGAAGACAAAGTTAAAAACAAGACATACTCTTTTTAGTGGAATCCAGCACAAATATTAATATTGACACTGTAAAATATGTCTTTGAGTCATCAAGATAAATTTTTCTGAAATGGTAACAATTTCGGTATTTTACTTTAAGGATGTTGATAGGTAATTTTAGAAAACTAAATGTTCACAGAGAACATGCTGACACTCAATGTCAATTAGGAAGAGAAGATGGATAGATATATAAAGTATATAGTTAGCCAAAGTTTATGAAAGTTCTTTTTCCATGAAAAGATCAGAATTTAGTAAGAGTTCTGGAAGAATGACAGTGAAATACATCCACATCTAAAGTGTAAACATAGTGTACTATACCAGTGCTTTTCACATGATCCCCACTCCCACCAAAAGATCAGTATTTTTTGCTCATCTGTTTGTTCATTCACTTTTTAAATATCTTTACTCATATTCCTCACAGATGAATAAGTTTTAATACAATAATACACTATTTATAAAAAAGAAACATACAAACTACAAGTCTATTCTTAAATTATTGTTGGAAAAGTCTCTAAAGGTTTACTCCTCATTTTTGTAAATCATCGTGAACCAGCCTCAATTCTGCTGCCATATTGAAACATTGAGTTTTCAATGTTTATAGCATCATAATTTGTTAGAGCTATGAGGGAAATTAGAAACTTAACCCTGGATTTTTAAAAGACTGCTGGAAAGAATGAAAATGAAGAGAAAACTGACATTCTTGGTCAGGAACTTGGAATATCAAAAAGCAAAGGAGCTGAGACAAGATGGCGATGGGACCAGTCGAACTATGATGATCTCCAGAAAACGTGCCTCCTGAAGGCAGCTCCATGTGCCCCCACAGCTGCCGCCAACACAGGGGATGGCTGCTATAGCCAGTCCCACAAAGCAAACAGCTTCTGCCGCACTACGGCCTCTGCAAGGGATTACTGCTGTTTGCTACCAGGTGCTAAACAGTTGCTCTCGGCTCTCAGCTCCGGCCCAGGGAATTCTCAGTTCCCTCCTCCACCCCAAGCCACCTGTGGCACGCAAAATGCAGTGCCCAGCTATATTACCAGTTCCCAGTGCCTGACTCTGGATACATACCACTATAGCCCGTCATAGTGAATCATCCATGGACAAAGACGAGTAGAGAGAAAGGACGAGTGGAGAGAAAGGATTGGCAAAAGAGGAGACACAAGCCGGGCTCAGTGGCTAAGCCTGTAATCCCACGCCTTTGGGAGGCTGAGGTGAGTGAATTGCCTGAGCCCGCGGGTTCGAGACCTGCCTGGGCAGCGAGACCTCATCTCTACAATAAATAAAAAAATCAGCCGGGCGTGGTAGTGCATGCCTGTAATTCCGGCTACTTGGAAGACTGAGGTGGAAGGATCGCTGGAGCCCAGCAGGTCAAGGCTGCGGTGGCCGGGAGCAGCCACTGCACTCCAGTCTGGGTGACAGAGTGAGACTCCAACTCAAAAAAAAAAAAAAGAGGAAACACCCCCTGCAGCCATTTTCCAGGCAGAGATTTGCATTGCCCCACCCATCGACAAGTAGGCACCACCTTGGTTTCTAAGGTAACCTTGCCAAACAGGAGACAGAAGGCCCTCCACTACACTGAATCAGACACAGACAACTCAGTACTGTGGCAGACCTCTCAGGCAGCAAGCCAAGGGAACCAACCCAAGCTAAGAGTAAATCTATCTGCCTGCAATGAGAGCAAAGGGTAAGAGGCTAGAGATCAGAGCTGAAGACATTTTAGACCCTGAGGAAAGACTCTGAGCTAGTCTGGTTTCTTATTTTGATTTTTGATTTTATTGTTTTGACTGTTTGTTTTGCTCACTTTTGTTTGCTTTTTGAGTTAGACTACTTGTTTTTGTTGGGGAAAAGCACATCAAAAGCCATGATTTTATTGAACTATCTTTATATGATTACCGGTATGTTTTAGGGAATCTTGTTTGTTTGTTTTTTACTCTTTTCTGGCCTTGTGTCTCTCTTCATTCATTAGTTGATATGTATGACTGTTTTCCCTGTTACTCTTCTCTCTCTCCAACTTCCTCTTGGCACATCCTTCTTCCATTACTATCCTTTTGCTTACCTCCTTTGGTTCCAGGGAGCAAACCTAAACCCCACTGCATGGAAAGTTTGTGCAGCAGTGGGAAGTGGGTTCCAATGAGCCCATACACCTGTTGAGGGATACTGGGATCTGCAGATAGATTCTGAATCACAGCTTCCCCCTCAATTAAATCCCAAAACTGCAAAAAGTACAGCCCCAACCCACAGTTCAGCCTGAAAAGTGAACAAAGCCAGAGGATGCTCATAAGGAAGAACAGGAGATTGAACAAAAAGAAGTAAAAACAACCCCACATTCCCTGAAAAACAGAATTAAAGAAGGGGAGGGAAAGGGGGAGAGAAAAATCTACACAAATGAAGAAAAACCAAAAGAAGAATATGGTCTCTCACAGATCCCTGGGAGGTCAGACACTGAGAAAACTGACTTTGGAATGCAAACAATGAAGAGCCCCCAGAATGACTGGGCTCAAACTACAAATCCAGATATCAGGGCATTAATGGAGAGATTAAAAAAGGATTGAAGAGTGACAAGAGGAAACTAGGAAGGAGTTGATAACTGAGATAACAATAGTAAAGAATACTGTGAATGAAGTAAATAACAAACTGATATGCATGGAAAGTAGAATTAGCCAATCAGAAGAAAGAATCTCAAAACTTGAGGACCAAAATATAGAACTAACCCAAACTGTCAAAACATAGAAAAGAAGCTTAAAAAGACAGAACAGAGCTTGGCGCGGCGGCAAGATGGCGACCAGGCAACCCGGTGTCTGAAGCCCTCTGCAAGGGAGATCTGCAGTGGGTCTCTGACTCTCGCCCCGGGAGGCTGGGGACCCCAGCACTGCAGCCTGCTCTTCAGACAGAGCTCGGCCATCGCTATCGCTGGAACATCGCAACGACTGGACAGTTTTACTGCATTGCACTCTCCCGCCGCTGCCGCAACCCCTCCCCCCACCAGCCGCCTCCCCGCCGCCGCGGCCTCTGGCACGGGTAGCTCATCACAACCCGGCCGGAGGAGATCCACACCAAACCGCTTCAGGGAAGATCTGCTGGGATCGCTGCCACCGCTCCTGCATCCGAGACTGTCCTGTCCGCCTGGCGTGGGGATCCTGTTGCCTGCTCGGAGGCAGGCAGCCATCTTGTTCCTGTCCGGCCCCACCCCCTCTGGGGCGAGCAGATGAGATAGCACCACCTGCTGGCGATTCAAGGTAACAACACCGAAACGGGAGAAACAAGCTCGATAAAGACATAGACCAAACTTCTGAACCGAGGTTATTCTGAACTGTCCTTCACAGCAGATCAGGGGAATGGACCCTAACTGCAAACTAATTTACCAGCTTGAAAAGAAAACTAGAAATCAGACCTGAAAGGACATTGGACCTAAACGAAATGTCACAGAGTGTGCTTCATTGATTCTATTAGTTTAATGACTTAATTCTATTCCTACTCTATTGTTCCCTTTTTTCTCTTTTCCTTTTCCTTTTCTTCTCTTTTCTTCTGTCTGTAAACCATGTCTTTGTATAGAGGAACAGCACACTAATAAGGTGGTTGGATAGCTGTATGTTAGCATCACTATATGTTTTATTTTTGTTTGTATGAGAGTTGGTTCGACTGTAGCTGTGGTCTATTGTTTTTATCTGTTTCAGTATAGGCCTCTCTCTCTATTTGTTGGCACACTCGTTTGTTTCCCCCTTTACTCCTCTATCTCTCCACTCCCCTCTTCAACCCACTATCTGCTCCATTCTCTCCCCTCTGCTAACCACATTTTATTTCAGGGAGTAAACCTACAGCCCCACTGCCCTGGAAAGATTCCAGGGCAGTGGGAAGTGGGTTCCACATTATCCACACGCCTGTCAGCGAATACCAGGACCTGCAGACAGATTTTGAATCACAGCTCTCCCCTTAAGTGCATCTCAAAACTGCAAAAAGGACCACCTCCAACCTACAGTGCAACTTCAGAATTGAACAAAGTAAGAGGACATACATAAAGAATAGGAGATTGAACAAACAGAAGTAAAGCCAATCCCTTTACCCCTGAATAACAGAATTAAAGAAGACGGTGACGTGGAGGGAAGGAAAAAGTAAGGAGGGGGAAAAACCGCACAAATGAAGAAAAACCAAAAGAAGAATATAGGTCTTACACAGACCCCTGGGAGATCAGACAATGAGAAAACAGATTCTGGAACACAGACAATGAAGAGTCCCCAGAATGACTGGCTACATGCAACAAACCCAGACATCAAGACATTAATGGAGAGAATTAAAAAAATTGAGGAGAGACAAGAGGAAAATAGGAAGGAGCTGTTGTCAGAAATGACAGCAGTAAAGAATACTGTGATGGAAATGAACAACAGACTAATAAGCATGGAAAGCAGAATCAGCCAAGCCGAAGAAAGAATCTCAGAGCTTGAAGACCAAAACACAGAACTAACCCAAACTGTCAAAAGCATAGAAAAGAAGCTCAAAAAGACAGAACAAAACCTGCAAGAGATGAATGATCACTTCAAGAGACCAAACCTAAGAATAATTGGGCTTCCTGAGGCAGAAAGAGAAACCGAAGCCACACTGGAACAAACATTTCATGAAATCATTCAAGAAAACTTCCCTCATCTCATTAAGGATGAAAAAATTCAAACACAAGAGATTCAGAGAACCCCTGCAAGACAACAAACGAGAAGACCAACTCCCAGACACATAATAATTCGCCTAAACAAAGTAACTATGAAAGGAAAAATCCTAAAGGCAGCAAGAGAAAAAGGCCAGACTACCTACCAGGGAAAATCAATTAGAATAGCAGCAGATTTATCAACAGAAACCCTTCAGGCCAGGAGAGCCTGGAGCCCTATCTTCAAAGTTCTAAAAGAGAAACAATTTCAACCAAGAATAACCTACCCAGCCAAACTAAGCTTCATAAATGAGGGAGAATTGAAATCTTTTCCAGACATCCAATCCCTACGAACCTACGCCGCTACCAGGCCACCTCTACAAGAAACACTTAAGAAAGTACTGAACACAGAAGAAAAAGAAAAAAGACACAGCATTCTTCACAGAGTACAGGCAAAGATTAAAAACACACATGAGCCAACTCCAAAACTCAAAAGAAAGACAACAAATAAACAGGAACAACTCTGTAAGAACCTTATGACAGGGATCAACTCTTGCATTTCAATTATTAGCCTAAATGTGAATGGACTAAATGCACCACTGAAAAGACATAGATTGGAAAAATGGATAAAATATCATCAGGCAACAATCTATTGCCTTCAAGAGACTCACCTCACTAGAAAGGACATCCACAGACTCAAAGTAAGAGGATGGGAAACAAACTTCCAGGCGAACGGAATACAAAAGAAAGGAGGAGTAGCCATCTTAATTTCAGACAAAATACCCTTCAAACTATTAAAAATCAAAAAAGATACAGAAGGCCACTACATAATGATAAAAGGCTCAATCCATCAACAAGAAATATCTATTCTAAATATATATGCACCCAACATAGGTGCGCCAACTTTCATAAAGCAGCTTCTTGGAAAACTAAAGAAAGATATTGGCTCTAACACTATCTTAACTGGGGACTTCAATACCCCACTCACAACCCTAGACAGATCATCAGGACAAAAAATCAGCAAGGAGATCCGGAACCTCAATGTAACTTTGGACCAAATGGACTTAATTGATACCTACAGAACACTCCATCCAAAGACCACAGAATACACATTCTACTCATCACCACAT
>NW_007072209.1:544021-544835 GCF_000164805.1 Carlito syrichta
CAACCTACCTAGGTTGGAACAAGAAGAAAATGAGACCCTAAATAGACCAATACAATCAAAGAAATTGACTACGTAATAAGAAAGCTTCCTACAAAAAAAAGCCCTGGTCCAGATGGCTTTCCAGCAGAATTCTACAAGACATTCAAGGAGGAGCTGATACCAATCCTACTGAAGGTATTCCAGGCAATTGAAAAAGATGGAACTCTCCCCAAATCATTTTATGAAGCCAACATCACATTAATACCCAAGCCAGGTAAAGATCCAACAAAGAAAGAGAACTACAGGCCAATATCTTTGATGAACATAGATGCTAAAATTCTCAACAAAATCCTAGCAAACCGGATTCAGCAATACATCTCAAAAATCATCCACCATGACCAAGTAGGCTTCATTCCTGGCATGCAAGGCTGGTTTAACATTCGTAAAACCATAAATGTAATTAAATACATCAACAGATGTCAAAACAAAAACCACATGATCATATCATTAGATGCAGAAAAAGCTTTTGATAAAATCCAGCACCCCTTCTTGATAAAAACCCTTGAACATCTAGGCATACGGGGAACATACCTCAAAATAGTAAAAGCCATCTATGAGAAACCCACAGCCAGCATACTCCTAAATGGACAAAAATTGGAACCAATTCCCCTGAAAACTGGAACTAGACAAGGATGCCCACTCTCTCCCCTCCTGTTCAACATAGTATTGGAAGTCCTGGCTAGAGCAATCAGAGAAGAGGAGGCAATCAGAGGTATTCAAATAGGAAAAGAGGCAGTCAAGTTATCTCTCTATGCAGATGATATGATGGTGTACG
>NW_007072210.1:0-800 GCF_000164805.1 Carlito syrichta
AAAAGAAAACAGGAAGGTATTGCAGAGGCAAATAAAGGTAGCAGCTTCCACCCCACAGGGGATGAAAAAAAGAGGGAGGACACAGGGGAGGAAGCCACAGACCTGAGACTCAAACCTGTGGGATGGGTACATGCTTGGCTGAATCTGGGCTCGCTGAGGAGCCTGGACACCCGGCTTGGTGAGCATTGGACACCAGGAAAACTGGACAAGCTTTTGCCTGGTGAAGTCACGTGGTTGTGGCAGCACTGAGGGTGATAGGAAGGAAGAGGCCACAATGGAGAGATGAGATTTGCAAAGTCCTGGCTCCGTACTGCAGAAGACAGTGTTGAAACTGAGAAACAAAGATGTAATGAGCACATATCCTTCTTAGCATTTATTTTTGCCTTGTAGAATAACTGTCTGTGTGTGTTCAACCATCTGCTTTAGTACTTAATGTAATGTAGCTTCTCCCCAGCACATGATATTGCCTTTTTCTTTCTTTCTTGAGTCAGGGTCTCACTCTATCACCCAGCCTGAAATGCAGGGACACAATTACGGATCGCTGAAGCAACAATCTTCTGGGCTGAAGAGATTTTCCTGCCTCAGCCTCCCGCATAGCTGGGACTACAGGTTTGCACCACCATGCCTGGCAAATTTCTCTATATTTTTTATTTTGTAGAGATGAGGTCTCACTATGCTGCCCAGGCTGGTCTCAAACTCCTGAACTCAAACAATCCTCCCACCGCAGCCTCCCAAAACGCTGGGATTACTGGCATGAGCCACCCTGCCTGGATGTTATTGCCCATTTCTTATAGTGGCTA
>NW_007072211.1:0-790 GCF_000164805.1 Carlito syrichta
CCAAACTCAGCCTCTCACAGCAATGCTAGCTGGTACACTGATGCCAGTGTTCCTAGAACACTTAGCTAGCGGGAAGAGCCTGTACTACAAGAGGCCGGCCCTCCAAAATATAATTTCAGTGGTTTTTTTGTACTCCTTTATACATCTCATTCCCTAGAGCATGTTTAAAAAATCTCCAAGCCGGACTCGGTGGCTCAGCCTGTAATCCCACACTTTGGGAGGCTGAGTTGAGTGGGTTGCCTGAGCCTGTGGGTTCGAGACCCGCCTGGGCAACTCGGCGAGACCTCATCTCTACAATAAATCAAAAATTAGCTGGGCGTGGTAGCGCACACCTGTAGTTCCAGCTACTTGGAAGACTGAGGTGGAAGGATCACTGGAGCCCAGCAGGTCGAGGCTGCAGTGGCCCCAGCCACTGCACTCGAGTCGTGGCGACTGAGTGAGACCCCAACTCGAAAAAAAAAAAAAAAGATTTCTGATTTAAAGTTTGTGTGAAAATCTAAAAACCAAAATGGTTACTTTTAAATATTTCTAGATTTCTAAAACCAAATGACTCCTTTCTGGATACAATTATGGGAAACTTTCATTGCATCTGTGAGATCATCTCCCATGTACTCATGTACTACAGTAAATTCACAGCTTTTGAACCCTGCAACAAATATATATGTAACAAGCTGTCTGTCGTTGTGCACAGTGTCAGCTCTCTCTACTGGGTACAGCAATTTAGTTTCCAAGTATAGAAAATGGAGTTCTGAATGCAGTCTCATTATATGATGTCTCGTTTAACCATGCT
>NW_007072212.1:0-821 GCF_000164805.1 Carlito syrichta
TTTAACAACAGCCGTGCAGTTAAGTGTATATGAGTACTCCTGTTCACAGATACATGCGTCAAAAGCCTGATTTTTGTTTGGATCTTAGGTAGACGCCGTATACTTTTTGGAGATTGAGAAAACATGTCACCCACATTCCTTATACTTTCGTAGGAAAAGTCAGTGCATTTGCCTGTGTATGAGCATTTCATTTCCCTAGCTTATGCTTTAAAAACCCAAATTCGGGTTTAGCCCTTATCAAGAAACCCTGAAGTTTTATTGGGATGGAGGACACTTTTAAACCAGATTCCTTATTCTTCTTTGGCTGTAGAAAGTGCAGTTTCCTGTATATGAGGACTCCCATTATCCAGATTCCTACTCCCAAACCTGAATGGTGGTTATCTCTTTGCAAGTCGGTCTGTAGGTTTTTGGGATGGAGGCTTCAGTAACCAAGATTCCTTATTCTTCCATAACACCATGTCGTGTAGTGTTCTGCATATGAGGACTCCCATTACTGAAACTCCTGCTTCATTCTCAGCAAGACGTCAAGATATTTCCTGGTGACCTAGAATTTCAGTTGCTTGGATACCAAGAGAAATACACACATAAATTTGTTGAGAAATTGGAACCCAAGATTCCATGTCTCTTTTCAAAAGACACACTAAAATGTTACATCCAAATATGGCAAGAAGATTCTTTTTGCTTTGGAATCTGGCCTTAGTTGTTTCGAGGCACCTAATGGACTTGGACTGCCCAATACCCATTTACAACTTTTAAGAGGACCTGAAGGTTGCTGTAGTCCTAAAATGACCGATTCATAATATCCGCATTATAAATTTCTG
>NW_007072213.1:0-752 GCF_000164805.1 Carlito syrichta
CATTTCTCTACACCAATAATAAACAAACAGAAACCCACATAAAAAGCACAATTCCATTCACAATGGCCGCAAAAAAAAATGAAATACCTTGGCATCGTCCTAACCAGAGACGTGAAAGACCTTTACAAGGAAAACTACAAAACACTGCTCAAAGAAATCAGAGCTGACACGAACAAGTGGAAAAATATCCCATGCTCATGGATCGGAAGAATCAACATTGTGAAGATGTCCATCTTACCTAAGGCAATCTACAAATTCAATGCAATACCCATTAAATTACCAACAACATTCTTCTCAGACCTAGAAAAAACAACACAGGAATTCATATGGAAACACAAACGTCCAAGAATAGCCAGAACAATCCTCAGTAAAAAAAACAAAGCAGGTGGTATCACAATACCAGACTTCAAACTTTACTATAAAGCTACAATCATCAAAACAGCTTGGTATTGGTACAGGAACAGGTATATAGATCAATGGAGCAGAATTGAGATTCCAGAAGCAAAACCTCAATTTCTCAACCAACTCATCTTCGACAAAGCCCCCACCACCTACCAGTGGGGAGAAGAGAACCTATTCAGTAAATGGTGCTGGGAAAACTGGTTGACCACATGCAGAAGATTGAAACAGGACCCTTATCTATCCCCTTGCACAAAGGTTAACTCCAAATGGATCAGAGACCTAAATGTAAAACCTCAAACCATAAGAACCTTAGAAAAGGAAGGAAATACTCTCATGGAAATCGGAACTGG
>NW_007072214.1:0-1774 GCF_000164805.1 Carlito syrichta
TATGTTTGCTAGTCCCTGTACTACTGATGTGCCTGGAAGGGGGCTGGTAGCAGTTAAAGATATTTTCTTTTGAAAGTCAAGCAGCTAACTGTAAAGACCAGCCAGGCCGGTTTGAAAAGACCAAATGACCAGAGACTGATGGCTCTCATGGAAATGCAAAAGATAACTAATTCACAGACTTATCCAAAACCCCTTTTTGAAGTTGACGGTTTACAACCCTGCTTGCAGACTCTGCTGCCCAGCTCTTCCTGGAGACCATTTGTTCTTTAAAAGATCTGATTTTTCTGAACACCACCTTGTAAATTCCAAAGAGAATGTGTAACCGCTCAACACGAGCCCCTCCCTTACCTAAACAAGGGTGTACCTGGAAGGTGTAATAAAGTGCCACTTCCTATAATAGTCTCGGTGTCTTGATCTCTGTCTTCCTGCTACACTACAAGCTATGTCCTTGCACAAAAACTCACATGGGCTTTCCTGTGTCCCGCTAATTCTTTTTTTTTAATTTGAGTTAGAGTCTCACTCTGTCACCCAGACTGAAGTGCAGTGGCCACTCCCGGCCACTGCAGCCTCAACCTGCTGTGCTCTGGCGATACTTCCACCTCAGCCTTCCAAGTAGCTGGAACTGCAGACGTGCACTACCATGCCCGGCTAATTTTTTGGTTTATTGTAGAGATGAGGTCTCACCAAGTTGCCCAGGCAAGTCTTGAATCGGCACGCTCAGCAATCCACTCACCTCATGCTCCCACATGCGCGGGATTACAGGCTGAACCACCAAACCTGGCTTCCTGCTAATCTGAAGCTCATCCCTTCTGTCTTCACCTCTGGAATTATTCTAGATGCCACATTAGGTAATTAAGACAGTTTTATACCCAGACAAGGAATGAGGCAAGCAAGGGTCCATTGAGACACTTCTGAATATGTGAACAAGGAGGATTTGGTACAACTTCACACCAGGGTACAGTTGTGCATATCAGTGTCTCCATGAGTGTTTCTGGTTATTCTTCATCTTCCTTCTCCACAGAGAGGCTTTTCCACCCTTGGGGACACTGGGATTCTTATGGGTTTCTGATTGAAGAAAAGAAAAGGAGAATGGATCCTTGTTGGCTCTGCAAAAGGTTACAATCTGTTTGCAGGCAGGACACTTTTGCAGTGACTTCCTTTCAGCCTCAGTCCAACATACATATTTGATGGATGAAAACAGAGACATGGACCCACTGACTAGGATGCTACCTCCAGGAATAGGCAGGAGCTGGGCTTGGAACTTTCCCCTTGATATAACTTGGCCTTTCTTACCAGTGGAGGAAGACTCATCATTCTTTCATTTATGTGCCCAGTAAGCTCCTGCTGAGTGCTGACTCTGAGTGGAGTTTGTTATTACATCCACGGGAGACACAGAGAAGAATGAAGCCAGGTGCCTCATACAGCTGAAATTCGGAGTCTAGTAGAGGCCACTGAGCACATGGACCATTCCTGCAGGAGTCTTATCATGAATTAGATGCACTTCCAGGCTCAGGGGCCCACATATGTTCAGCCCCTCCAAGGTCCTTGAGGCTTCCAGCAGTGTGTTTACATGGTCACTTGTTCTTAAAGAATGTAGATGTTAGATATTTTAACCACAGACTATTAAGCTTATGGCCGTAGTATACAGTTAAGTTTCACCAAGCTCAGTGACTCAGCCTGTAATCCCGCGCCTTTGGGAGGCTGAGATGAGTGGATTGCCTGAGTCCGTGGGTTCGAGACCCGCCTGGGAAGCGAGTCCTCATCTCTACAATAA
>NW_007072215.1:0-1052 GCF_000164805.1 Carlito syrichta
TATTGTAGAGATGAGGCCTCTTCAAGTTGCCCAGGCTGGTCTCAAACTCATGGGCTCAAGCAATCCTCTCACCTCGGCCTCCCAAAGTGCTGGGACTACAGGCGTGAACCACTGCACCCAGCCGATGGCTGTAGTTCCAGATACTTAGAAAGCTGAGGTGGAAGGATGACTAGAACCCAGCAGGTCGAGGCTGCGGTGGCCAGGAACATGTCACTGCACTCCAGTCTGGGCGACAGAGTGAGACTCCAACTTTGACTGTGGATAGTTCCTTACAATCTGCACCTCTCCATTAGAACTGTTTGAGTGTCCTCACAACGTAGTGGCCAGCTTTCTCCACTGCAGATGACACATAAAAATGAGGACAGTGGTTGTCTTCAAGGAGGAAATGAATCATTCAAGAAATCTTCCCTTTGATCCAGAGGAAGATACTCTGTCTCTTCAAAGGTGGTTTTCTCTACAATTATGTTTGCAAAAATAGTCTAAGTATGCCCCGGCCTGCTCGGGGGGAATACAGAGACAAACACGTCGGACAAGGCTTCTGCTCTTACGGAGTTGGTGGGGACTTCACCAAGCAAGAGGCAACCAGGCCCAGCGTCAACCTCCAGGACCTGTGCAGAAGGGCGGACAGCAGGAACCCCCTGGAGCCTTCCCTTTCCAAGAACACGGAAGTCTAGCAGTAACTTCTTTTTTATTAATGATCTGTCCTAATTGAAATGTAATTATGTGAAAAAAGGAGAAATTTCAACTTGTAACTTTACTGAATATTCCAATATCTTTTTCCATAATATTTACCAGAGTTACTAGTAGGAGAAACTTATTTACCAATTAGAAGAATGCTCTTTCCATGTCTTTTTTACGAGACTGCAGTGAGAAAATAAAAACATGAGAACTAGAATGGAAAATAGTCAAGATCATAAAAAATTATATTAGATAATAAACCAACATAAAGAGAGCCAGATCACAAATGGACGTTTTGTATTTCTAACAAAATGAATTTTAATATGAGCATTGTGATTTCACTGCAGATGTACCTTAAAAAAGGAAGAGGAAAA
>NW_007072216.1:0-940 GCF_000164805.1 Carlito syrichta
TTCCCTGAGTCCGCTACAGGAAGAATACTGTATTGGAAAAGAAGAGCCCAGATTTGCCTAGAATGAACTGTGCCATGTACCGAGGACCTGTCTAGGGTGTTCACTGGATTCTTGCTCCCCCAACCCATAGGCTGAGGACTCTGTCTGATGAGATAGCTGAGGCTTTATGGCTATCACAGGATGAATTACATATCTGATCTATGGTGGAGCTGGCACTTGAGCCTAGGAGCCATTGGGGTTGGGTGGGGTCAAGGGCTTGGTGTTGATCAGCCTAGAACCAGCACCCCAGAGAATATAAGTGGAGAAAGGAGGTTCTCCTCGACTAGCTTGAGATACTGCCCCAAAGTTTGGGAAATGGATTTTGAACACACAAGGTGACAGGTGTCTACTGTAGCTTTACCAAAACATTCCTCAATTAAGCCTGAGGTAAGTTCCTGTTCAGGTCCTGTCACTGAGATTCTCACCCTGCCCAGCTGTCCTCACCAACCTGCAGTCCAGTGTTGACTCCAGTGGCCATGGCCCAGTCTTCCATCAAAGGGATTGGCCTCATGGGGCCTCCATGGCTTCTCAAATTTGCAATGTGGCAGGGTGTGTTCTGTGCCACTGAAAAGTGAAATCAGGTCATAAGGTGGCAGGCCCTGCCCCTGGTTAAATGGTCCTCCTGTGCAAAGGCTCCACAGAGGTCCTGTTGTGGTGTAGCAGCCACTCCCCAATCATACCTGGCAGCTGTCCCAGCAGTGTGGCTGCTCAGATGTGTGCTGGGAGCTTTCCCAAGCCTGGCTTGCATTTCACCTTTGTCTATTTTGTTGAGGTGTGACTGTTTGGTTTGAGTCATTCTTGCCTTCTGGGGAGATACAGGAGGATTGTCGGGTGGGGGGATGATCAAACCTATTGTTACTCCTTGCTAAAATAGGAATGTGTACAACCACACCCACACTCA
>NW_007072217.1:0-324 GCF_000164805.1 Carlito syrichta
CATTATACGAGTGAGAACATGTGATATTCGGATCTTTGTTTCTGTGAGAGGTCACTCAGTATTATAGACCCTAGTTCCATCCAGGTTGCTGCAAAATTCATGATTTTGTTCTTTTTTATGAATGCGTAGTATTCCATCGTGTATATGTACCACATTTTTTAATCCAGTCCTCTTTTGATGGGCAGCATGGCTGTTTCCAGGTTCTTGCTATTGTGAACAATGCTGTGATAAACATGCGTGTGCAGGTATCTTTTTTATAGAGTAATTTGTGTTGTTCAGGATATATTCCCAGTAGGGGGATTGCGGGGTCATATGGGAGGTTGA
>NW_007072218.1:0-971 GCF_000164805.1 Carlito syrichta
CCCCTCCTGTCTGTGCTGAGACCTCTTGGAAGCTGCTGACTCAGTCTCGATCCCTCAGTCCTCAGAAATTCCCCAAATGTCTGCATCTTGCTCTGCGTTCTGCCAGTTCTGTTCAACCCTTGCTTCCTCAAAGGCTAGGGCAGGCAAAGGTCTGTCCGACTCATCTATGAAACTATTTCCTCACGATGGCGCTGTGGCTCAAGAGGACGCTAACAGGCCTGTCTGACACCCGCCCATCAACTTGGAAAAAAAGGTGCCATCAAACTCTCCTCCCTGTGGTGCACGTTCAGTTCGTTTCTCCCTGAGCTCAACAAAGTTCCAGACACTTGGAAGGCTGAGCTGGAAGAGTGGCCCGAGCCCAGGAGTTGGAGGCTGCAGTGTCTGTGACCGTCTACTCTGTGCGACAGAGTTAGACTCTGACTCTAACAATCAAGCCACAAAATAAAATTTTAAAAAACATTGAAAAATGGAACGTGAATAATGTTGGAAAAATCATGAAGAAAGAGGCATTGCGCATGTTTATACTGTTAGAAGTGTGAGTTAGGCTTTACAATTGTGAAACACTGTGGGGTTAGCTGTTCATGTGCTAACAGCTTACAGTATAGAAACTGCAATCTTAGGAATACATTTGAGAGAAATCATCCCCTATGTAAAGAAAAGAGATGGACTATAATAGTTATGACATCATAGTTTCAGAGCTACGTTCTCAAAACCGTACAAATGTTCATCCACGAGTTTCAAAAACATATTTGAGAGTCATCAGAAAATGACGAAATATGAATAACATACATTCACATGGTTGCATGTACGAAACCAAATTTTTCTCAAAACCAAATTTATGCTTACCATGATATGACCTCCTATACTGCGATAAAAGAAGTAAAACAAGCCACTTTTTTGGAAATACAGGCAAATATGCTAAAATGAGGTTAAAATACTATACCTTGATAATTAAGTTAATATTTACCTTC
>NW_007072219.1:0-310 GCF_000164805.1 Carlito syrichta
ATAAATTAAAAAATTAGCCGGGCGTGGTAGTGCATGCCTGTAGTTCCAGCTACTTGGAAGGCTGAGGTGGAAGGATCGCTGGAGCCCAGCAGCACATCTACATCCAGCATCACAGAGAAATACCAAATAACAATAGTGGGCTTAAAAAAATAGATTCCAAGCCGGGCTCGGTGGCTCAGCCTGTAATCCCAGCACTTTGGGAGGCTGCGGTGAGTGGACTGCCTGAGCCCATGGTGGTCAGGGCTGCTGGGCTGCGGTGGTCAAGTCTGGGTGACAAAGAGACTCCAACTCAAAAAAAAAAAAAAAAAAA
>NW_007072220.1:0-785 GCF_000164805.1 Carlito syrichta
TATGATCGCAAGACACAGAGTGAAGTAAACACTAATGACGCCACTGGATGGAAATCAGGGGGAAAATCCAAATCGGTTTACTGAAAAGAACTAAAGAAGGCTTTTATTCTCAGTGAAGTGTTCTAATGCTTTCAAATATAACTTCCACATTACTTCCCATAATTTCAAAGAAGGCCAATCCTATCAAGCTTTCCCATTTTCCTTTCGTGCTGCTCCTCCCTATTTCCTCAACCACAATGGGTCGAAGGGCCCACTGTCAAGAGATTCGAGCCTGTGTCCTGAATAATTAGCATACATGGGAGTTCAAATGTCGACTGAACTTCTATGGCAGAATAGCATAGAATAATAATACAGACACTTGGACTTGAATATGTTGTATCTTTGGCTCTTGTGCCAGCATGAGCTCCATGGAGCTCTTTCACACCATTACACAGAAGAAGGTGTGAGGTCTAGGAGCTACGCCTGATCCAGTGAAGGCTGCTCTTGAGAGCAGTGCCCAGGAAAGGAGGGACCTGGAGCCATACCAGACTGACAGTCAGTCACCCTGGTGTCATGGAGCAAGTTCCGCGGAAGGACCATGACCGGAACGGGAAGCAGGAGGCAGTTAAGGAAGGATGTAGCTTCTGATAACAAATCTCCAATGTGATACGAAATTGGAGTTTGCAGATCGCACACAAATATTACAGTAGAAAAGAGAAACGGGCAAGAATCATCTCTCCAATACATCCAAAAATTAGCCGGGCGCGGTAGCACGCGCCTGTATTTAGAGCTACTTAGAAGGCTGA
>NW_007072221.1:0-344 GCF_000164805.1 Carlito syrichta
AACAGGATATTGCAGAAGTGAAACAAAAGCAACCCCACCTTCCCTCAAAAACAGAATTAAAGAAGGGGAGGGAAAGGGGGAGAGAGAAAAAAATCTACACAAATGAAGAACTACCAAAAGAAGAGTATGGGTCTCTCCAAGACCCCTGGGAGGGCAGACACTGAGAAAACTGACTTCAGAATGCAAACAATGAGGAGTCCCCAGAATGAAGGGTCTCAAACTGCAAACCTAGATATCAAGACATTAATGGAGAGATTAAAAAGAATTGAGGAGACACAAGAAGTAACTGGGAAGGAACTGATATCTGAGATAACAGTAATAAAGAATACTGTGAATGAAATAAA
>NW_007072222.1:0-656 GCF_000164805.1 Carlito syrichta
CCACAAAGACATGACACTAAACAGCATGATGCTAAATAACTCTTGGTCAATGATGACATCAAAATAGAGATCAAAAGATACCGGGAAACAAATGAAAAATAAAGAAACCATCTTACAAAAATCTCTGGGATGCCTTAAAAGCTGTAATAAGAGGGGAATTTATATCCCTACAAACACACATGAGGAAAATGGAAGGAACAGAAATTGACAACCTAACAAGCCACCTAAAGAAGCTGGAAAAGCAAGACCACAAAAACCCTAATTTCAGCAGAAGAATCCAGATCACCAAAATAAAAGCCCAAATCCAGGACATAGAAGACAAAAAGATAATACAAAAAATCAATGAAACAAAAAGCTGGTTCTTCGAAAGGGTAAACAAGATTGATGGTCCCCTAGCTAGACTGACCAAGAAAAAAACCAAATAAGCATAATCAGAAACACAAAAGATGAAGTCACATCTGACCCTGAAGAAATACAAAAGATCATTAGAGACTACTACGTACACTTGTATGGAAACAAACTTGAAAACCATAAGGAAATAGAGGAATTTCTGACATCACACAACCTACCTAGGTTGGAACAAGAAGAAATTGAGACCCTAAATAAACCAATAACAATCAAGGAAATCGATCACGTAATAAGAAAACTTCCTACAA
>NW_007072223.1:0-415 GCF_000164805.1 Carlito syrichta
GCCCAGGCGGGTCTCAAACCCGCGAGCTCAGGCAATCCACTCACCTCAGCCTCCCAAGGCGTGGGATTACAGGCTGAGCCACCGAATCCGGCTTTTTTTTTGAGTTGGAGTCTCACTCTATCTCCCAGACTGGAGTGCAGTGGCCGCTCCCAGCCACCACAGCCTCGACCTGCTGGGCTCTAGCGATCCTTCCGCCTCAGCCTTCCAAGCAGCTGGAACTACGGGCGCGTGCTACCACGCCCGGCTAATTTTTTGGTTTTTCTTGTAGAGATGAGGTCTCGTCAAGTTGCCCAGGCGGGTCTCGAACCCACGGGCTCAGGCAATACACTCACCTCAGCCTCCCAAAGCGTGTTTTGTTTTTTTTTGTTTTGTTTTGTTTTTTTGAGTTGGAGTCTCTCACTCTGTCGCCCAGACC
>NW_007072224.1:0-305 GCF_000164805.1 Carlito syrichta
AGATGGCTTTCCAGCAGAATTCTACAAGACATTTAAGGAGGAGCTGATAACAATCCTACTGAAGGTATTCCAGGCGATAGAAAAATATGGAACACTCCCCAAATCATTTTACGAAGCCAACATCACATTGATACCCAAGCCAGGTAAATATCTAACAAAGAAAGAGAACTACAGGCCAATATCTTTGATGAACATAGATGGTAAAATTCTCAACAAGATCCCAGCAAACTGGATTCAGCAATACATCTCAAAAATCATCCACCATGACCAAGTAGGCTTCATTCCTTGGAGGCAAGGCTGGTTCA
>NW_007072225.1:0-803 GCF_000164805.1 Carlito syrichta
TTCATACAAAGGATCAACCCGGCAACAAACTGTTTTTTTTTTTTTTTTTGAGTTGGAGTCTCACTCTGTCACCCACACTGGAGTGCAGTGGCTGCTCCACGGCAGCCTCGACTGCTGAGCTCCGGCGATCCTTCCGCCTCAGCCTTCCAAGTGACTGGAACTACAGCCGTGCACTACCATGCCCGGCTCATTTTTTGATTTATTGTAGAGATGAGGTCTCGCCAAGTTGCCCAGGCGTCTCGAACCTGTGGGCTCAGGCAATCCACTTACCTCAGTCTCACAAAGACACGGGATTACAGGCTGAGCCACCGAGCCCGCCTCAAACTGGTTCTTTGAAGGAATAAACATGATTGATGAATCCCTGGCCAGACTAACAAAGTAAAAACAATAACGAAAACAAAAAAGCCAGAGAGAAAATCCAAATAAACACTATTAGAAATGAAAAAGAAAAAAGGCAATATCACAACAGACCCCGAAAAAAATTCAAAAGATTATCAGAGGTTACTATGAATATCTGTATGTATATAAACTAGAAAATCTAAAGGAAATGGAGGATTTTCTTCCATCACACAAACTTCCAAGGTTGAATCAACAAGAAACTGAAACTTGAAACAGACCAATAACAATGCAGAAAATCAACTCAATCACAAGAAATTTCCCTGCCCTCCAAAATCCATGGATCAGATGGCTTCCTAGCTAATTTCTATAAGACATACAAGAAGGAACTGACACCTAGTTTGAAGATATTTTTTCCTGACCCATATGTTGTCTTTTCATTTTGTTGCTTGTTTCCTTTGCTGTGC
>NW_007072226.1:0-303 GCF_000164805.1 Carlito syrichta
AAAAATGAAGAAAAACCAAAAGAAGAGTATGGGTCTCTCCCAGACCCCTGGGAGGGCAGACACTAAGGAAACTGACTTCAGAATGCAAACAATGAAGAGCCCCCAGAATGAAGGGTCTCAAACTAGAAACGCTGATATCAAGACAATAATGGAGAGATTAAAAAGAATTGAGGAGACACAAGAAGAAATTAGGAAGGAACTGATATCTCAGATAACAGCAATAAAGAATGCTGTGAATGAAATAAATAACAAACTGATAAGCATGGAAAGCAGAATTACCCAAGCAGAAGAAAGAATCTCAGA
>NW_007072227.1:0-618 GCF_000164805.1 Carlito syrichta
AGAAAAGAAAAGAAATACCTTGGCATCTTCCTAACCAGAGATGTGAAAGACCTTTACAATGAAAACTACAAAACACTGCTCAAAGAAATAAAAGATGGAGAGACGGGGCAAGATGGCGACGGCATAGGTGAACTGGTGAGATTCTCTGAACGTGAGTTCCCAAAAAGGCTATCACTTCGCTACCCCCATCCCCCAGCCCACCACCAACCGCACTGGGGTCAGAACCAGGAACTTCAGTCCCACGCAAGGCCAGATATTGGCCCCTCCCCCCACAGCTGCCGTTCTACTCGTGTGTGGAAGTCTCCAGTCCCAGCCCCCTCCAGATCCCTCCCCGGCTGCATTGTCTCCAGCCCGGGCACCCGGCATCAAGCCGCCGGTCACACAGGGAGGCTCTGGGCACCCACCCCTCAGAGACGCTGGTTCCATTTCTGGCTGAAGTACTCTGTAGGGCCCCAGCGCCACTCTCGCCATTTAGACCCTGCCCTTTGGAACTTTGGAGCTCTGGAACTCCGGGTCCACCCTGGCTGAGGCACTCAGCGTGAGACCCCAACCAGAGGACCCAGACAAGCGGAGAAAAACAGATCTGCTTAAATTCTCAGATCTGCCTTGCCATTCTCC
>NW_007072228.1:0-726 GCF_000164805.1 Carlito syrichta
TAATTTAATGGGTATTGCATTGAATTCGTAGATTGCCTTTAGGTAAGATGGACATCTTCACAATGTTGATTCTTCCGATCCATGAGCATGGGATATTTTTCCACTTGTTCATGTCGGCTTTGATTTCTTTGAGCAGTGTTTTGTAATTTTCACTGCAAAGGTCTTTCACATCTCTGGTTACGAAGATGCCAAGGTATTTCATTTCTTTGTGGCTATTGTGAATGGAACTGTGTTTTTTATTTGGGTTTCTGTTTGTTTATTATTGGTGTAGAGAAATGCGATTGTCTTTTGTACATTTATTTTGTATCCTGAGATTTTTCCAAAGGCTTTTATCAATGTAAAGAGGCCTTTGACAGATTCTCTTCGGTTTTCAAGGTACACCATCATATCATCTGCATAGAGAGATAACTTGACTTCCTCTTTTCCTATTTGAATACCTCTGATTGCCTCCTCTTCTCTGATTGCTTTAGCCAGGACTTCCAATACTATGTTGAACAGGAGGGGAGAGAGTGGGCATCCTTGTCTAGTTCCAGTTTTCAGGGGAATTGGTTCCAATTTTTGTCCATTTAGGAGTATGCTGGCTGTGGGTTTCTCATAGATGGCTTTTACTATTTTGAGGTATGCTCCTCGTATGCCTGGATGTTCAAGGGTTTTTATCAAGAAGGGGTGCTGGATTTTATCAAAAGCTTTTTCTGCATCTAATGATATGATCATGTGGTTTTTGTT
>NW_007072229.1:0-739 GCF_000164805.1 Carlito syrichta
CATTTCAGAAGACTTGCACACCCCCACACAATTCCAGATTAATAGTCGAACAAACAAGGAGTAATTTTCTCCACTCCAGAGAAAACTCAGTGATGACATCAATCTAACCTTTGCTTAACACTTACTGCTTACTTCTCACACATTCTTCACAACAAAGTTTCCTCTCCCAGAGGCAGTTTGTTGCAGAATATTTATCACATGCTCATTCATCCACAGAAAGAGAAATTTCGTGATTAACATGATAACAGATAAGGCAAGATGAGGCCACAATGAAATGAAGAGAGGATGTAAAGGGACCTGGGAACTCCAGCTATCATTAACTCCATTGAAAGCAAAAAGGCCTTTTGTCATTTCTTCACTGGGCAATAGGTCCAATTATCTAAAATTCTTGCCTAGAATTCAGACACGTACCAGAGCAGGGCCCTTCAGGCCAACTCTGATGATCACTTTTGACAAATGTTCTGCTTGAGCATAATGTAGTTACTCCAATGCTTTTAGACATGACTACACTTACAGTCAAACATTCTTTACAAAGTGAAACCCAAAATACATCCCGGTCCACCCCCGACACACACACCCAGCCACACACACTCTCTGTGTGCAGTCAGGTTTCTTTTGGCCAATTTACAACAGAGAGTAAGTTGCTGTATAAATATTTAATTCATGCAACCAAAACCCTGAAAGACCGAGCTCCAAATATAAAGTTTTGCATTCCTGGGGCACACTATATAGATACATC